>NC_056741.1:324253384-324297996 GCF_019279795.1 Protopterus annectens | reverse complement strand
TCAGACAATTTTTAAGAGGGATCAAATATGTAAAACCTCCAAGGAAACCCCCTCTGCCTGCATGGGATCTCAATTTTGTGCTGGAAAAATTAAGACTTCCCCCTTTTGAACCAGCAGCATCAGCAGACTTACAGTTCTTATCTTGAAAAACTGCTTTCCTTCTAGCAATCACTTCAGCAAGAAGAGTATCCGAGTTACAGGCACTAATGGCAGTGCAGCCTTTCCTTATTTTTCACCAGGATAGAGTGTCTCTGAGAACCAATCCTACTTTCATGCCAAAGGTGGTATCCAGGGTATCCTTGAACCAAGCTATTCATTTGCCTACGTTCTTCCTTAACCCACAGAACAGGGGGGAAAAACTACTGCACACCTTGGATATACAGACAACTACGCTACTATCTGGACAGAACTAAAACCAGCAGAAAAATTGACCAACTTCTGGTAGCATATGCAACTGGAGTGCAAGGAAAAGCAATTTCCAAGCAGACTATCTCTAAATGGATAGGAAATTGCATTCGTTTCTGCTACTCTTTTCATGGAAAGACAGCTCCTGAAAATATCAGGCCTCACTCCACAAGAGCCACAGCCACCACTACAGCTTTCCTACGAGGGGTGGCTACCAAGGACATTTTAGAAGCTGCTGCTTGGAGCTCCGTGCATACATTTGCCAAGCATTACAATCTACCTTTATACTCCAGATCCCGAGCAGGTTTTGCAACTGCAGTTTTACAGGGGATCTTAACTACACCATCTTTATCTTAGTACCTCCTCCCCCAGTTTGGCTATGGTATTCTACCCATATGTTATGACTGCAGATGCATCCTTGAAGGACATAGTACAGTTTTGTACCTACCATAAATGTAGATGTCCGATAGGTATGCATCTGCAGTCAAGATACCACCATCCTTCCCTCTGTGGTATTCCTAGGGTGCTTAACCCTCTTCCAGCTAGCTGGGGGAATCTATTATGGTGTATTTGTTTGTATGTATATCTGTGTGTGTGTATATATATCTATATATATATATATATATATATATATATATATATATATATATATATATATATATTGTTTTATTCTGTTTGGACTTTTCAACTTTTATCCAAATTTAGCCTTCCTAGAGGGCACCTGGCATCTGGGGCAAGAAACACTGAGGAAAATGGCGTCGGCTGATGCCTTTATACCCCAGCAGCTCTGACGTCGGGGAAGATGCGACATCAGCCGAGGCCAGACCCAGACTTTGGAATCCGGCCGACCGAAGGACTGCCTGAGGCAGGACAACCCATATGTTATGACTGCAGATGCATACCTATCGGACATCTACATTTATGGTAGGTACAAAACTGTACTTTGTGAAAGCGCTTACCGTTTGTCTTCTGTAATAAAGTACAGTGACTGATTTCCAGTGTGTAACTTTGGTGCCTTAATTTACTTTTGCTGCTGTTGTGTGTTTTGGGCACCTCATTGTACCTGCAACCGTTTGGTTTTTGCATCTTCTGTTTTTGTGGCTGCCTGACTTTGTTCTTTATTGTCCACCTGGAATGGATTAGGTTTCTAATCCCTTCCTGTATTTTTACAGATTCTTTCTTATTATTACCTAATAGTTATTACTTTCTTGCACACTAGATCTGGGGAATTGCCATGAGGCACCATGGGATAGGGGCTAGCCTCGAGCCAGTAAAAAGCTCTTGAGCTTTAGTATAATATAGGCCAAGTCTGAGCCGAATATCCGCTCCAAACTCATCCAGCAAGAATATAGGTGAGATGGACTACAAACATGGAACATTATACATAACTTCTTTATTTCTTAGCATTGAGCTTGAGCCCCTGGCTCTGGCACCAAGCATCTATTTCTGTAAGCCCCTTTTGTACAATATCCACATCATTTGGGGATTCAATAATGGCTCCCAGTTTGCAGTCATCTGCGAACTTTGTTAGCCAGAGTCCCTTTATGTGGCCTGTACTTCAGAGAAGTAGATGCCAAACAAGAGCGGTCCCAGCACTGAACCCTGAGGTACTCCACTTGTCTGGAGCTGGATTTATAGTCTGCTACTTTTACAGTGTGGGTTCTGTCAGTAAGCCAGTTGGCAACCCATTGAGTGACGTAGAGATTAATGCCCAGCTTAGTAAGTTTGAGTCCAGAGTGGGGGATAGTGTCAAAGGCCGTGGAAAGGTCCAAATAGGCTGTGTGGACCACCCTTCCCTTGTCCACAGCTCTGGAGACTGATTCGAAGAAGTCAGTCAGGTTCAGGAGACAAGATCGGCCCTCCACTAACCCAAACTGCATGGGGTCTAGTGTTTTAAGGTTGCCAATGTCTGTTTATAAGTTACATGATGATACGTTCCATGGCCTTGCAGGTGAGGCTCGTCAGATTGATGGGGTGGTAGTTCCTGGGTTCCAATGTGGATCCCCCTTGTGGAGTGGGATAACTGTAGCTGTGCGCCACTCGGCGTGCATGAAGCCTGAAGTGAGGCTATGATTAAACTTGACACTTGGGTAAGGTGCCAGTTCATTTTGTAGTTCATGTAGTACGCAGCCTGGGATGTCTTGTCCCATGGATGCTGTATTCTTAGCTTTGCAGAGTGTTTTTTTTTACCTGTGTGGCCGTTATTAACAGAATTTGGCAATCTTTCGGTATTGAGTTGGGCCCTTTAGGGGGTGAAGTTTGTACTGAATCGATCTGCCAGGATATTGGCAATATCCTCGGAATCAGTGTATTTAATGCCATTCTGTTGCAGCTCAGAGCAGATCTGAGCATTGCCATTTAGATTCTTGACATAGCTATAGAATACCTTGTGGTTGACTCTTTGGAATCTTTGGCAATTTTATTTTCGTAACTAGCTTTGGAGGATTTTATGAGGGATATCAGCTTTTTCCTGAGGCTGGTAAGGAAGTTTTTTGCATCCTAGGATTTTCCTCTCTTTTGCAACAGTTTCTTCCTTTTGTTGTAAAGTTTGTTTATGGCAAAGGACCACCAGATTGGCTTCCTTTTTTTTTTGGAGGAGGAGAGCGTCATGGTTCTATTGGGGATGGCACGATTCATGCATGAGTGGATGTGCTAGTTTACAGTGCCTTAGTTGTAGGATTCTGCAGTCGAACTTTCAGTTCCCATCTGCATGGGTGTTATGAAGTTTGTTACTTCTGACTTGAGTAACATGAAGATGTCCTTCAAGGATGCATCTGCAGTCCTAACAAATGGGTTGTCCTGGCCTCAGGCAGCCCTTCGGTCGGCCGGATTCCAAAGTCTGGGTCTGGCCTCGGCTGATGTCGCACTTCACCCGACGTCATAGCTGCAGTTCAGCGGGTATAAAGGCATCAGCCGACGCCATTTTCCTCAGTCTTTCTTGCCGCGTGGCACCCGAAGCAGAAGCTGTTCGCAAGTGCCGGTCGGTCAGAACCAGAGATTGCTACTACCGAAGACTTCTAAAAAGCTAAGTACCCCGTTGGGGACTCTTGCCTCAGCCGATGTCAGAAAAAGTGAATAACTGTTTAACTTGTGGGAAACAAATACCTCATAAAGATTTCCACTCTTACTGCCTACCTTGTTTAGGCCCAGACCACGACGTAGCAGCTTGTCTAGCCTGTGCTTCCTTCAACCGACGGACACTAAGACGTCGGTCGGAGTTTGCAGAGGAGTTTTTCGGCTCCGCTTTTGCTTATATCATGCCGTCGGAGACTCCGACTTCACATTTAGCTAAAAAGCGTAAGGAAAAGGACAGACACTCGCGGTCCACGGTTTCGGCCGAAACCGCGGTTAAGCCAACCGCGAGTGTCTCTGGTTCGGCTGAAACAGAGTCCTCGGTTCTCCCTTCAGCCGAAAGCATACCTCCTACTACGGAGGCCTCTTCCAGCATGGCTGAATCTGCTACGGAAATTCCACCTGCTCTTACAGTTTCTCAGGATTTATCAGATACTATCCCCTTAGATGTATCTTCTCCTGCACGTGGAGCTGCTAGGCCCCCTGCATCCATGTCAATTAAGGCTTTTGCCAGGGCCAAAGCAGCTAAATCTTCAAAGGCCGTTCCTGCTAAAACCCCCTCTCACAGGCCTAGCACTAATACTCAAATGCTTAGTCTAGCAGAGGATCTCATTTCTTTGATCAGGGGAACCCAGTCTCACCCTGACAGGGCCTCTCACCCACCTCCAGAGAAGAGGCCTAGAGCAGAGCCCCCTGAGCCAGTTTCTTCAGATTACTCCTCTGATTATTCAGAAAATACCAATCCTCCAGAAGGCCCTTATTCTCCATATGAGGACTCTGATGCAGAGGATTCCATACCTTCTGCCTCTCCTCCTGAGGAATTTTCTTTTGGGGAAACCTTGCACGCTATGAGGGAACAATTTCAATGGCAGGGCCAGGATTTTTCAGACTCTAGGAAAAGGCTTAGGACCTTTTTACATTTACCACAGCATAGGCCTTTAGCTATTCCTCCAGTACTTACAGTTATGGATGATGCATTTAATGATGCTTGTACTGCCCCTGACTCACTGCCTCCGGCCCCTGCTAAGCCCGACAGATACTACAGGGTTCCAGACACACATTGTCATTTGTATAAGGCTTCTATAGCTGATCCTGAAACTATTTCACAGGGCCCCAAAGCTGTAGCAGCTGCCTCTGCCAAAAAACCCCTCCCCTCTGAAAGAGAATCTAGGGCATTGGAGAGATGGGGTAAAAAATTTTTTACTTCTGCTACTCTTTCGGCTAGGGCCTTAAACTGTCAATTCCACATGATTCACTATCAGGAGTTTCTGTTAGATCAGCTCACTAAAAAACTGTCCTCGCCTGAGCCTTTGGACCGTAAGTCCCTTCAGGATTTGGTGCATAACACTCAGCAGGTCAGTAATCATTCCTTAAAATGCAGCTGTGATGCACTGGAGGCTTCCTTTAGATCAGCTATGACTGGTACAGTGATCAGAAGACATGCATGGTTAAAAGAGCAATCCTTACCAGACCATGTAAAGTCAAAGCTACTAGATGCTCCCATGGAAAAGCACAGTTTGTTTGGTTCCCCTGCACAGCAAGTGTTGAAGAAGGTGGAAGAAAAAGCTAAATCTGTCCAGACAGTCAAGGATTTCTTACAGGTCCAGCCTCCGAGATTTAGTAGGAACTGGCCTTCCAAGAATTGGTCCTTTCCAGAAAACCCTTAGGCGGAAAACTAGCCTTATTTTTCAGTAAATTGGCATTACATTACAGGAGACAAATGGATTTTACAGACAATAGACAAAGGCTACAGGTTTCACTTCCATACTCTTCCAAGGAAGAGAGGAATGCCAAACCTACCTCCAAACCAAAGGATAAACGCTCTACAGCAAATAGACCACTTACTAAGGATGAGAGCTATAGAAAAGGTACCGGCTATGGAACAAGGATAAGGATTTTATTCAAGGCTTTTCCTGGTACCAAGAAAGGAAAACCAATGGAGAGACCTATCCTCGACCTGTCCGCTCTAAACACATATCTCATTGTTCCAAAATTGAAGATGCTGACCCTACAGCAACTTCTTCCCATGCTGGGCAAGGAGTCTTGGCTGGTGACTCTGGATCTCAAGGAGGCATACCTGCACGTCCCCATATGACCAAATTGCAGAAGATACCTCAGATTTCTTGCAGGATCAGAGCATTATCAATTCTCAGCATTGCCTTTTGGCTTATCTACTGCGCCCAGAGTATTCACAAAATGCCTGGCATCAGTAATTGCTCATTGCAGGCTTCAGGGAATTCAAATTTATCCATACCTGGACGACTGCCTGTTACAAGCGGACAGCAAGGACAAATTAACAAAAGATATGAAAAAGGTTATTCACCTGCTACAAGCCCTGGGATACACAGTCAACACAAAAAAGTCAAGGCTGATACCATCCCAAAGGATAACCTTCTTGGGTGCAGAACTGGACACATCAAACCAGATGGCATTCCTCACAGCAGAAAAACAGAAGCAGCTACCACTCTATTTCATGGCATTGACAACGCAGAACCAGCTTACAGCAAGGAAAATACTGCAAGCCCTGGGTTACATGGCATCCTGCATAATATTAATTCCACATGCCAGACTACATATGAGGAAGTTGCAATGGTACCTGAGGAATTTATGGTCTCAGCACAAGCACAGCCTAGAAACCCAAATTCCAATAATTCCATGCCTGAAACAAGAATTCCAGTGGTGGGCCCAGGCCTGTCAATTGAACAAAGGACTGCCCTTCCACAGGCCTCACCCAAGCCAGACTATCACCACGGAGGCCTCAGACCTCGGTTGGGGGGCACACATGGTGGACAAGTGCATACAAGGCTTATGGACTCAAGACCAGATGAACCTACACATAAATCAAAAAGAGATGCTGGCAGTAAAACAGGCAATTCAGACATTCAGACCATTCCTTCAACAGGGTCATTTGCTGATAAGGACGGACAACACCACAGTTATGTGGTATATCAACAAGCAGGGAGGCACACATTCCTATCCTCTATGCCGGATGGCAGTGGACCTCTGGAATTTGGCCCTGAGCTTCAACATTCAGCTCCAGGCCATATTTGTGCCAGGAAAAGAAAATATACTAGCAGACATCTTAAGCAGAACCACCACGGATGCCCACGAATGGATGCTGCATCCAGACATCTTCAGAACCATCACAAGGAAATGGGGACTGCCAGAAATAGACCTGTTCGCGTCCCCACACAACCACCAATTGAAGAAATTCTGCACAAGGACATACCACCCACTTGCTTGGAGGGTGGACTCCCTATCCTTCAGTTGGGAAAACCTGACAGCATATACATTCCCACGTCTTCCTTTGATGCACAAAGTGCTGCTGAAGATCAAAGAAGATCACCCGAGGATCATCTTGATAGCTCCAGACTGGCCGAGACAACATTGGTACCCACTACTGAGGAGTATGTCCCGGGAACACGCATGGCCTCTACCCCTACTACCTCTACTGCTAACACAGAACAACTTCAAAATCCTGCATCCAAACTTGAAAACACTGCAACTAGCTACTTGGAACATTATATAAGGCAAAATAACCCAGATTTATCTCAAAGGGTTAAAGACATTATCTTGGAGGTTCGCAGACCCTCAACAAGGAAAACTTATTCAGCAAAATGGAAAAGATATCTCATCTGGAGTGCAACAAAAGGAGTAGATGCATCATTGGCAAACATAGCTAACATCCTGGAATACTTAGCAGAGCTTTTCCACAATGGTCTGTCTTACTCCTCCATTAAGATTCATGCATCAGCAATTTCAGCAGAATACAACATGGATCCTCCAGTCTTTTCTCAACCTCTACTCAGGCAGTTTCTCAGAGGAATTAAAAATGTAAAGCCACCAAGGAAACCACCATTGCCTACATGGGACTTGAACTTTGTGTTAGAAAAGTTAACACTTCCCCCTTTTGAACCAGCAGCAACAGCAGAATTACAGTACTTATCTTGGAAAACTGCATTCCTGCTTGCAATCACTTCAGCTAGAAGGGTTTCTGAATTACAGGCATTAATGGCAGTACAACCCTTCCTTATCTTCCATCAGGATAGAGTGTCCATGAGAACTAATCCTACCTTTATGCCAAAAGTGGTCTCCAGAGTATCTTTAAACCAAGCAATACACCTGCCAACATTCTTCCCCAACCCACAGAACAGGGGGGAAAGATTGCTGCATACCTTAGATGTACACAGACAATTGCGCTATTACCTGGACAGAACCAAGAACTATAGAAAAACTGACCAGCTTCTGGTAGCAAAATGGATAGGAAATTGCATTAGATTTTGTTACTCTTTTCATGGAAAGGCAACTCCAGAAAACATCAGACCTCATTCCACAAGGGCTACAGCCACTACTACAGCTTTCTTACGAGGAGTGGCTACCAAAGACATTTTAGAGGCTGCTACTTGGAGCTCTGTGCATACATTTGCCAAGCATTATAATCTGCCTTTATACTCCAGATCCCGAGCAGGTTTTGCCACTGCTGTTTTGCAAGGGATCTTAACTACACCATAAACTCTTAGTGCCTCCTTAGTGCCTCCTCCCCCAGTTTGGCTATGGTATTCTACCCATTTGTTAGGACTGCAGATGCATCCTTGAAGGACATAGTACAGTTTTGTACCTACCATAAATGTAGATGTCCGAGAGGTATGCATCTGCAGTCAGGATTACCCACCCTCCTTCCCCTCTGTGGCACTCCTAGGGTAATGGCCCATCTTGTAGCTAGCTGGGAGAATCTATTATGGTGTATTTGTTTGTATATATGTATATACATGTTTATTTCTATTTGCTCTCTATTGTTTGGAAATATTTGCATTTATCCAAATTTAGCCTTCCTAGAGGGCACCTGGCATCTGGGGCAAGAAAGACTGAGGAAAATGGCATCGGCTGATGCCTTTATACCCGCAGAACTGCAGCTATGACGTCGGGTGAAGTGCGACATCAGCCGAGGCCAGACCCAGACTTTGGAATCCGGCTGACCGAAGGGCTGCCTGAGGCCAGGACAACCCATTTGTAAGGACTGCAGATGCATACCTCTCGGACATCTACATTTATGGTAGGTACAAAACTGTACTTTTGTCTGACAGCAGCTACCTGTCCTCAGAAAATCTGGTAAAATATGTATGGCTCCTTAGACCTGCAAATTCTTTTTTCAAATTCTAGGTCTCGCTATACAGTGGATATAAAAAGTGTACACACCCCTGTTAAAATGCCAGGTTTTTGTGATATAAAAAATGAGACTACAATAAATCATTTCAAAACTTTTCGCACCTTTAATGTGAGCTATAACCTGTACAATTCAGTTGAAAAACAAATCTGTTGGGGGGGGGGGGGGATAAAATAAAGCTGGTTGCATAAGTGTGCACACCCTTAAGCTAATACTTTGTTGAAGCACCTTTTGATTTAATTACAACATTCATTCATTCTTAGGTACACACCTGCTAGCAATTCAAGAGACTCTGATTAACCCCAAATAAAGCTCTGCTGTCCTAGTAGGATTTTCCTGACATTTACTCACTTGCCCTCTACAGCAAAAGCCATGGTTCGCAGAGAGTTTACAAAACATCAATGGGATCTCCTTGTTGAAAGGTATATGTCAGGAGAAGGTTACAAAAACATTTCCACAGCATTGAATATACTATGGAACACAGTGAAGACAGTCATCAAAAAGTGGAGAAAGTATGGGACAGCAGTGACGTTGCAAAGAACTGGACGTCCCTCCAAAATTGATGAAAAGAAAAGATGAAAACTGGTCAGGGAGGCTGCCAAGAGACCTACAGCAACACTGAAGGAACTGCAGGAATTTTTGGCAAGTACTGGCTGGGTACTACATGTGACAACAATCTCCCGTATTCTCCATGTCTGGACTATGGGATAGGGTTGCAAGACAGAAGCCTTTTCTTACACAGAAAAAACACCCAGGCCCGGCTAAAATTTGCAAAACAAATACATCAGGTCTCCCAAAAGCATGTGGGAAAATATGTAGTGGTCTGATGAGACCAAGGCTGAACTTTTTGGCTACAATTTCAAAAGGTGCGTTTGGTGCAAAAACAAGACTTTGCATCACCAAAAGTGCACCATCCCCACTGTGAAGCATGGTGGTGGCAGTATCATGCTTTGGGGTTGATTTTTTTCTTCAGTTTGAACTGGGTATTTTGTCAAGGTGGAGGGAATTATGAACAGTTCAAATACCAGTCACTTTTGGCCCAAAGCCTTCAGGAGTCTGCTAGTAAGATGAAGAGGAATTTCACCTTTTAGTACAATGACCCTAAGCATACATCGAAATCAACAAAAAAAGGCTTTACCAGAAGAAAATTAAAGATGTTGTGTAGTCCAATCTCGCCTACATTCTTACCCATGGGTTCGGAGCTGAATGTCGGCTCCGACTCTGCCATAATTTTAGCTCAAAGTCTTTCTTTTGGCTGGGCTAAGATGGTATCCCATGTTGCACTGCTCTCTATCCCCAGATCTCGTTTGCCGCTCGTGTAGCTCGGATGTGGTCTCGCTCTTGGCTGTGGCTAAGTACCTTTTCTTTATAACAGAGAAGTTTTTTTGCAAAAAAAAAAAAAAGCTATTTTCATAGCTATTTGTGTTTCTTGACTCTGTTGTGGAGAAGTTGTGTTTTTTTCTTATAGCGTGTTCTTGTGGTATCCCACTAGCTGTTTCCAATGGGCTAGGCCTGTTTCAGTTAGAGGACCTAGTCTGTCCTCTTGCTTTCCTTGTGTGCTAACTTTTCCCTTGGGCTAAAACCATTTAAATTACAGGCATTAGTCCTCCCCCTTGTACTTGTGTCTAAGGACCGTTTTAGTTAGAGGTCTTTGTGGTGTACTGTTTTTGTCCTGTTCCCGCGCTTGTGGCTGTTTGACCGTTGGTCTAGTTTTGAGTTAGTTACTTGGTATTTGTGGTAACTGTCTAAAGATACTAAGGAGCATAAGCCCTCTGGCTTTAAGAAGTGCTCCAAGTGCAGTTATAAGATGTCCATCACTGATGGACACAGTGTGTACTGTCTGGGAGCGATTCACCTCCAGAAATCGTGTAGTTTTTGTCATGCCTTTAGCCCGCATGTTCTTCAGGAAAGGAAGAACAAATTGATTTTGAAGGGACTTCTGAAACCCTCCTTCGAGGGTTTGGAGAGTGCTTCCAGGCTTCTCCATCAAAAGCTAAATCTTCCAAGGCTAAAAAGCGATCCCCGACTCCATCAGTATCCTCGGAGCCGCCGGAGAAAACAGCAAAATCCTCAATGACATCCTCGGCTCCATTGCCCTGTGGGCCGCAGGAAGTGTCAGTGGTTATGGAACCTGCTTCGGCTCCAGTTTTCTTGGAGCCTGTTTGGAGCCAGTCGCCTAGCATTAGGCCGGTATCTCCTCCTCGCGGGTCTTCTTTAGAGTGGTCTCCTCGATCTCCTTCCCTATCCTCCAAATCCTCCAGGACCTTATCGGATGTGGATGTTGATAGAGTTGGTGCAGAGACTTCAGTCAGCGGTACTGGCAAAATTGTTTTTGGCTCTGACCCAGTCTGCTCCGGAGCTGGTCCTTCAACCTACATCGATACTTCCTCCTCTGAGCGCATCTCAGCTTTCGGAGCCGGAGTGCTTGGCTCCGTGTGATGTCCCTAGGTCGGTTCCGACAGCCCCTCCTGGCTTATCTGTTCCAACGTTGGCTCCAACCCTGTCGGCGCGTCCACTGGGTTCAGGACTCTGGATTCATTGGTCAGACACGAGGGAGAGGCTTTGGGACACCTCTCGGCTCCTAGCCTCCCTCTCGGTGTTTCGGCGTGGGGAAGCCTGACTCCTGCATCGGCTTCAGAGGCTGGTCAATCTTCGAATCTGGGAGGACCAGCTTTCGAAGCCATGCGGAGCGTGCTGGCCAGGTAGTCAGCGGCATCATACGGTTCGGTCACTCCGTTCCCTACAGCACCGGTGCAGGTCTCTGATCACCATCCATCTCTGGGCAGCAGAGCCCCAAGGCCTCAGGGTATCCCCACGAGTGGTCCCCATATTTCTGAGGGCCCCTCAGAGTTTTTGCCTGAGGAGCCACCCAGAAAGAGAACGTGCAAGAGGAAGCACATAGATTCCCAAGATGAGTCTCTCACGTCAGACACCAACCTCGTGGAATCTGAAGGGTCCCCTAAGTCATCCTCTGAGGATGTTTCTTTCTCTGACATCCTAGAGATTTTGAAGCAAAGAGGTGACTGGCCATCCAAAGCCCCCTCTGAAGAGGAGTCTGTGTTCCTGAAGGCCTTTGGTGCTCAGACCTCTGCCTCTTGGGTGTCTCCACCCTTCGAGCTTCTGGATCTGGTTTGTCGAAGGATGTGGGAAACTCCTGACTCTGTGGAACCAGTCCCCAGGAGACGCAATAAAGTTTTGTCTGCCCCTCCTGATGAGGAATTTCTATTCAAGGGAGTCCCTGTGGATGCCATGGTGGTGGCAGCGGCCACCCAGAAGGAATTAGCTGAGACTTCTTCCACCGTCCATCCCCCTAACAAGGAGTCTAGGACTATGGACTGGTACGGGAAGCGTACGGTTTCTTCAGTGGCCTTTACTTTGCGGTCACTGAATTACTTATCACACTTTACACGGCTCCAGAGAGATCTCCTTAAGGAGCTTGGAGATGCTCATAACGGGTAATGTTTCTGAGGCTCTAATGGCTAATGTTTGAGGCAGTGGCTTAGAAGGTCAGCTCTCAGATGTCTACCGTCAGTTCTGTTGTGAACTCCTCCATGAGGTTGATCTCCCACGCAGCCGAGGGAGCGAGTAGGGCAGCAAGTTCAGGAATCGCTCTTGACAGGCCTGGATGCGCCTTTGTCATTTCACAGAGGCTTTCAAGTCTTCATTCACTGACGCCCCGTTTGATGGTTCCTCTTTGTTCGGAACCAAGGTGAAAGACACTCTCACTAGGTGCGAGCAAGAGGGAAAAACTCTGTTTGCCGTAAGAGTCCATTTTCCCCTTCCCTCTAGGCCTTATCTCAAGGCCCAGAGGGGTGGAAAGATGTGGTTCAAGAAGGTAAGCCCCTCCCCTCCAGAGGCAGGGGAAGGGGTGTTTTATTCAGGTAGATGCCACCCTAGGGGCAAAGGAGGCCCTCAGCAATTCGGGAGACCGCGATTTCTTTTGTGGTTCTCCCTACCGCCGCTCTTGATGGGAGGCCCGACTCTGCGTTTCCGGAGCCAGTCAGGGGCCGAATCTCATTATACCCGGAGGCCTGGCAAGATATCATCCAGGACCAATGGGTTCTACGAATAATTTCCGGAGGATGTCATTCCCTTCTAATCAAATCCCCCTCTAATCAAGAAAATCCTGGATGTTCCACCCAGTCAAAGGGATTCCGCAGCTTCAGAAGTTTCAAAGCGGCTAGAAAAAGGAGCCATCCAACATGTCTCCTCAGACCAGATTGGATTAGGGACTTACTCCAGATTCTTTTTGATGCCAAAAAGAACAGGGGACCCGAGACCCATTTTGGATCTCAGCTGATTCAACACCCATGTGCAAAAGTCCAAGTTCCGAATGGTCATGTTGCAGTCTATTCTCCCATTGTTGGGAAAAGAAGTGTGGATGTGCTCCATAGACCTCAAGGATGCTTACTACCTCAAAAAGATGGACAGGGCATCCAGAAGTCACCTACGCTTTCGGCTGGGAGCCAGTCACTTTCAGTTTCGAGCCCTGCCCTTTAGTCTCACCACAGCTCCCAGGGTGTTTACCAAATGCATGGCAGTGGTGACTGCTCACTTGAGACATCAGGGATTCCAAGTGTTTCCATACCTGGACGACTGGCTCCTTACTGCCACCACCAGGCATCTGTTACTTCAGACCAGAGACGCTACTATCAACCTGTGTCAACAGTTGGGCATCACCTTGAACTGGGAAAAATCTGCCTTGTTGCCCTCGCACCATGTCACTTTTATAGGCGCCGACTTAGACACCGTCCTCATGCGGGTGTTTCTACCACAGGAAAGAATCAGAGTCCTACAACAACAGGTTTACGCCTTGCTCCCTCTGAGAAGAGTGAAGGCAAGATTGGTCCTCCAATTTTTGGGGACGATGGCTGCTATGATCCTTGGTCCCCCTGGCAGGATTACATATGAGGCTCCTTCAGTGGCTACTCTTCGCCCAGTGGTCTCCAACATCTTCCACTTTCTCACCCTATTCTACTCAGACAGGTGCAAACAGGATCTCAGTTGGTGGCTTCACACCGACAACCTGAATGCGGGAAAGCCCTTTGTTCCTTTGCCTCCGGTTGCCACGGTGATCACGGATGCCTCCCAGATGGGGTGGGGGGGCCATTATCTAGGCAGGACAGTCCAAGGCACGTGGCAAGAGCACGAGATGCATCTGCACATTCATATCCTGGAGATGAGAGCAGTGCTACTAGCGTTGCAAGCACTTCAAGAGCTTTCTTCCTCTCAGGACTATTGCAATTCACTCAGACAATATGTTGGTGGTATGGTATCTGAACAAACAGAGAAGAACCAAGTCATATCCCCTTTGCAGAGAGGCCATGCGAGTGTGGCAGTGTCTTCCCAATATTTTCTGGTAGCAATGCACATTCCGTGGAAGTCCAATGTGATCGCAGACAGGCTAAGCAGAGCTATTCTGATGCCTAACGAGTGGCCCCTGAACTGTCAAGTTGCGGAGCAGATTTTCTGCAGGTGGGTTTAGCCTTACTGCTACCTTTTTGCCAGCCCCCTCAATGCCAAATGCAGCTGCTACTTCACCCTTATCCCCCCTCAGGGGGAGTCACCCAGGGACGCTCTAGTCCACGATTGGCCCTCCGGTCTACTATATGCCATCCCTCCGGTTCTCTTGCTGTCTAATGTTATTCGGAAAGCGCAATTCTTGGGAAGCAAAATGATTCTGATTGCTCCACATTGGCCTTGTCAAGTTTGTTTCCCCTTTCTCCATTCCTATGTCATGGATGCTCCTCTGATTCTGGACCCACAACCAGACGTACTGACTCGCATGTCAGGGCAGCTCCATCCCTCTTTTCAGACCCTCCGGTTGACAGCCTGGCTTACACCACTTCCGTCATTAGTTAGGCTTCATCAATTTTCACCAGAGGTGGTTCATATTCTATCTTCCTCTCATAAGCCGTTGACCAGGAAGATTTATTACAGCAAATGGAAGAGGTTTTCCATCTGGGCACATGCCAAAAAGATTGACCCGTACACAGCTTCAATTTCGTCCGTATTGGAGTTCCTTTCTATGCTTTTCAACCAGGGTTTAGCTGCCGCAACCATTAAAGTCCAGTTGGCAACTATTTCTACCTTTCATGTCATAGGCGAACCTAGCCTAATGGCACATAGACTGTGTAAGGCTTTCCTGAAGGGCACTTTGTTGCTTTGTCCTCCTGTCTCTGAACCTGTTGTGCCTTGGGACTTGAACTTTGTTCTACAGGGTCTTACTTCACCCCCCTTTGATAATGCAGCCACTTGTGATTTAAAATTCTTAACTTGGAAGACTGTCTTTTTGGTAGCCATCACGTCAGCCAGACGCGTTTCGGAGCTGCAAGCTTTATCAATCAAATCCCCTTATTTGATTTTTCATAAGGACAGGGTTTCTCTCAGACCGAATCCTTCCTTTCTTCCCAAAGTAGCGTCAGTTAGTAACCTTAACTAATCCATTGAATTGCCAGTGTTTTTTCCTCAGTTCTCAAGGCAGAATTAAAATTTCATCAGTTGGATGTGCGCAGACAATTATGATTTTATTTGCACAGAACGAAGGACCTCAGTAACTCTGATCAGTTGTTTTTCATTTTTGGAAAACAGAATTGGGTCTCCTGTTTCCAAAGTCACGTTGTCCAGGTGGATTTCCAGTTGTATTTATTTCATTTATACTTCAGGGGGAAGAGATTTACAATTCCGAGTGAAGGCTCTCTCTACCCGGTCTGTGTCTACATCTACAGCTTTTCAGGCCAGATTGTCTATGCATGATATTTGTGCTGCGGCTACTTGGGCATCTCCTCACCTTTGTTACTCATTACAAGTTAGATGTGGTATCTAGAGGCAGGTCTGTCTTTGATTCCACAGTGCTCAGGAGCATTTTCCACTGAGCCTCCCAGAATTTAGGTGCTGGGTACGCTGTCCCACTGGTAAAAATTGTAGGCGAGATTGGACTACATAACATCAAGAAGTTATGTATTCACCATAACGTTCGATGTATGTAGTCCATCTCGCCTCACATTCTTTCTTACCCTCGCACCTTCCTCCATCCTGGAGGATCTGGAGGTTAGGCCTGGTTTCAGGGCTCCCTTCATTCTTGGTTTGTTCTTCCTTCCTTAGGTGTTATGCTTGGAGAATGAGTGCTGGTGCTCACAGCAAACTAGATTTGGGGATAGAGAGCAGTGCAGCATGGGATACCATCTTAGCCCAGCCAATAGAAAGACTTCTAGCTAAACGTTTGGCCGAGTTGGAGCAGACATTCGGCTCCGAACCCACGGGTAAGAATGTGAGGCGAGATGGACTTCATACATCGAACGTTATGCTGAGTACATAACTTCTTGTTTTGGAATGACCCATCCAGAAGCCCAGACCTAAATCCAATAGAAAATCTTTGGGGTGACTTGAAAAGGGCTTTGCACAAGAGATGCCCTCACAATCTGACAGATTTGTAGTGCTTTTGCAAGGAAGAATGGGCAAATGTTGACAAGTAAAGATGTGCAATGCTGATACTCCTACCCAAGAAGATTGAATGTTGTAATTCAAAAGGTGCTTCAAACTATTAGTTTAAGGGTATGCACACTTATGCAACCAGCTTATTTTTTTATATTTCCCCCCCTAACAGACTCGTTTTTCAATTGAATTCTGCAGATTGTAGGTCACATTAAGGGTTGGGAAAAGTTTTAAAATGATTTATTGTGGTGGGTTTTTTTTATGTCACAAAAACCTGCCATTTTAACAGGAGTGTGTACACTTTATCCACTGTACAGTAATTTATCTGACAAAACTATCTTCTGCCATATGGTAAGTAGCCATACTGCATTTCACAAGGATGGAAGAGCCTTCCATAGATTTAGGAAGAAGGATTGCACCACTTCCACCTTGGCATTAAGAATGGTGAATAGTTAGGCTTGCATGTCCAAGTTTCTGGTGGCTTTCATTGACTGTTTGAAAAATGTAATTGCGGGCATACATTCTTCAAAGATTGTCTTCTTGGAATTCTTTAATTTCTTCTGTCTCAAGTAATAAACACTTTTATTATTGCACTATTCATGTGATTTGTAGAGCAGCTGTCAGTGGGTCATTGCAAGGTTTTACCTGGCTGTATTATAAGAATTTACCAAAGGATGTGAAGAAGCTGAGCTCCTGAATACTTCCCTCTTTAAAGAGGTATGTGGTTCTTCCTCTGCTTAGGTGCTTGAAAGATTTGATGAGAGGAAAGTTAATTTAGTGGGTTATCCAGATATTTCAATCCCCTGTACCTGAATTTAATAGAAACTTTCCTTCCAGTAAAGGATCAGTTTCTAGGAAACCATGAGCAGTCACAACAGAGTACAGGGAAATAGTGTTTCAGAAAACAGTGGCAGGAAAGTTAAAAAAATAAGCCTCCCAAAACCATGTACAGTTTTAAGAAAAAAGTGAGATTAACTACCTGCCTCATCATGTGTTCCCCTTCCCCACCCTGTTAACCCATTAAAGATTTCCCAGTCTCTTAAGTGTTCACTTTATAACTTAAGGCATGTAGGTTATGAGAATTGTTCAGAAGGGCTACAACTGGCAGTGAGATTTCCCCTCCTTTCCAAGTATCTCTTTACTTATCCTGTCAAACCCCTTTGTTCCCTCCTGCTGGAGATCAAATGCTGCCTCAACAACAGATAGAGCCTGTTTCTTCAAAATAAGTAAAGTAAGGGATTTTACTCGAGAAAATGTTTGGTGGTTTAGGAAGGAAGGAAGTGGAGGCCTGTCCTAGACTGTTCAGTTTTCTAAAATTCAAAATGCTCCCCACAGCCCCTGTTGCCTTTTTCTCCTAGTTGTCTAGTAACCCTAGATTTAAAAGGTACTTGCCAACATTCCGGTTCTCAAAGATTTCAGGCCATGTTTAAATATTTTTTTTGTCTGCTTTGCATTTTAATTTTGTGCCTTAGCCTTTGGGATGTCAGCAGCTACTAGACCGTTTACAAAGTGCATAGCACCTGCAGTAGCTGATTGCAGGTTACATGGCATTCACATTTTTACATATAGACTTGCTCATTTTTGCAGCCTCTTTTTCAGGAGCTTCCCAAAAATATCTTTCCTGGGTGTCTTTCCTTATTCCCAGTCTAAGATTTCAAGTGAATGTAGTGAAATCCTCTTCTGTCTCATGGGATGATATTTCTGGGACGTCTCCTAGATGCATCTCTGACTGCTTTATTTTTTCCACCAGAGGAACAGTTTCTGACATTTTCCAACTAGACTCACTCTTACAACTGCCAGGAGGGAATAATACTTCAGGATTCTAGGTTTCGTGGCTTTGGCAGTTTTCATGATTATATGGTCAGTCGTATTGGCTTGCACCCAGAATCAAGACCCCCTATCATTTTGGATTCCACTCTAGGGTTTGTAAGAAGGGAAATACTCTGCTGGGTGAAACTTTTGTCTCTTGACCCATGTCTCTGTTTTTCCCTTACGGCTCATGCTCAGTCTTTGACCACGCATTCTTCTGAATTTGCTTTGGGAGCTTTGTCCAAGAGACCTGAAGTCCAGGGCATCTGGAACAAGCAACAGAAATTGAACACTTAGATTGATTTATAGTATTTATCCTTTAAGCTGGTTTAATCCCACCTGGCTAGTGGCCTCTAGTCAGTGGAGACCTGAGGTAGCATTTACATTACTAGGGAAAATTTGGCCCGGGTGTTGAGGGAACATTCCCTACTCTTCGCTACCACCAACTCAAGCAGATGGTATTCTGATTTAGCATCTCGTCTTAATTGCAGCATGGTCAGGAATTTGGCACCCCTCCAGTGCTGCATTACAGTGGCAACAATCCAGTCTCCTGTAGTGGGAATTGCCTGCAAGCCTTCTGGTCTTGCATCAAATGCAAGCGTTCTACCTGCTGAGCCATTGTTAAAGAAATGATGGCACCACTAAATGATCTCATTTCTCTACCTCTGGATTCCAGGCCCCCTACTAGTAATCCCAGGCACTGACCGTGATAAGGTATGTAAACAGTTATTGCTGAACCAAGTCATACCCCCCCTTTGCAAGCTACCTATTGCAGTAGGTGGCACACTTGCTTTAGGTAGCAATTCAGCACAGTCTGTTCCTCCAGGCTACTTTCATCCCATCTGAGCAGAATGTTGTGGCAAACAAACTGAGCAGGACAAGGACAGACCCCCATGAATGAAAGTTGTACCCAGTGGTCTTCTAGGAATTGATAATCTGTGGGGTGCTTCTGAAGTAGACCTGTTTTCTTCCATTAGCAGACAGTTAAGGAAATTCTGCTCCAGGATTCCTTGCAGAAAGGCATTGGAAGACTGATACCATTTCATTCCTATGGTCACTGATATTTCTGTATTGCCATTCCACCCTTTCCTGTGATAACCACTGTCCTAAAGATCCAGAAAGGTTCTTTGGGAATAATTTTGATAAACCCCTTTTGGCCCTTGGAGTGGTGGGTCTCCCTTTTGAAAATGGCCAAGGGCAATTACCACAAACTTCCTCATAAAATGTACTTGCTTACACAACAAAGGGGGTTCATTGATCTACCCACAGCCTTCAGTTTTTCCAGCTCATTGCCTGGATGAGTTTTTTTTCCCCCCTATTTGCATACATTACATATGTTTTCTTTTCTGTATAACTATTACCTTTCAGTCCAGCTTTACATAATTTCTTTCTGGTCTTACCTTAAACTTCACTTCTGCTCCTGAAGATTATTCAGTAATGTAGTGATGTCTGGGCTGAAGTCCACTGCTGCAGTACTCCTGACATATGGGTTGTCACCACTGTCTGCCCGGGGTACCAAAGCATTACCTTCCTGAGGGCATACTTCCAGGTGCATTTCCTCAGTTTGTATGTATTGGGGTATATAGATGGACATATGAGCGTGGATTAGACTGTTTTGCAGCCAGCCTGAATACAGATCATGTGTTAGACTGATCACTGCTTAGCCATTGATATCTTTGCTTCAGTCATTTATCCAGATAAGTGCCCCACTGGAAAATCTTCCTTCTTACTTGTGCAGTTTTGTTGAAAGTTTTTAGATGTCAGCTAAGAGGGATGAGCTCAAGTGCGATAGGCAGATTCCATACAAGGACTTGCATAACAAATTATGATCTTCGTGTTTCACTGTTGCAGTCATCACACTTATGCTATCTGCCTACAGGTAGCCCTCAGTCGGCCCGAATGTCAGAGTCTTGGGATTTCTGTTTGGGATGCTGTCTTCTCTTCCATGACGTCGGGTCGTCAGGGGTATAAAACATGCAGCCGACGCAATTACATCAGCTTTTCATGCCACATGGGAGCCCAAAGCAGTTCGCAAGTGCTGGTCATCCGCTATCTGAAATTTTCATTTTTCGAGTTTCAAACCTGAAGTCTTCTAAAGCTAAGTACCTCGTTGGGGATCCTTTTTTCTTGCTCTAACCATTGTCAGAAAAAGTTAACAATTGCCTTGCCTGTGGAAAGCTAATACCTCAGAGATTTTCATTCTTACTGCGTCACCTGTTTAGGCCAAGACCACGATGTTCCTCACTGTTGGTTTTGTGCCTTGTTTAACGCCTAAACTATTTGTCGGCTGGCTATCTTTGTCACTAAATTCTTTTGCTCTCATTCTCTGTATTCCGAAATGGCTTCGATAAGCCATCTGACTACCGATCGTCCGGAAAAAAAGTAAGGTTAAAGACAGCGACAGACCGCATAGGTCCAAAACTGCCAACAATGCTTCCGTTAAGCTAGTTGCCAGTCTGCCGGTACTCAGTGAGGCACCTTCGCAGCCCCAGATACCTGCTTCTACAGGTTTGCAGGCCCCTTCTGAGACCTTTCCGAGTCTGGTACGCCGTGAGATGCTTCTTCGACTATGGAATCTGTGGCTGTCTCTACCTTGAATGGGTCCGGAGCCGCTGTGCAGGCACCAGCTTCCGAGGGTGTATTCTGACCTTCCGATGTTGGTATTAAACCTACAACTTTGCTTCTGACTAAAACTACCAAGTTTCTCAGTGCCTGAGTTTGCAATATGCCTAGAAAACAGACCAAAGCGCATGCTCAAGCTCCCATACCACAGAAACAAATGCTTAGAATGGCTGAAGACCTTATAACTTTAATTAGGGGAAGCCAGCCCCCGTCCCCCCAAAAACCAAGAATTGATTTTCCTTTTGATTCTACAGACCATGAGTCCGATGACTCTGATGCCTCTGATTACCAGGGCAACATACCCTTGTCTACCTATGAGGATTGAGATTCAGAGGATTCCATTCCCTCTGCCTTCCCTGCAGAGGACTTTTCTGTTGGTGAAACCTTGCATACCTTGAGAACATTTCCACTGGGAATGCTACGACTACCCTCAGTCCAAAGAGACTCAGAATTTTTAGACTTGCCTCAGCACAAGCCTCTAGCAATACCCCCTGTCCTGGATAATGTAGATGTCTTCATGGAATCCAGTCTTATTCCTGCTACTTTACCACCAGCTCCTCGAAAGCTTGACAGGTGCTACAGAGTACCAGACTGTCACAAATTTCTCTTTAAGAATCCCACTGCAGATCCAGGGACCTAAAGGCATTGAGGCTACTTCAGCCAAAAACCCTACCCCTTCGGACAGGGATTCTAGAGCTTTAGACAGATGGAGTAAGAAGGTATATACCTCTGCAACTATTGCCATCAGGGCTTTGAATTACCAGTTTCACATGTTGAAGTATCAGTAGCATATTATGGGACTAATTAAAAAATGTTGTTGCTTCCAGATTGTGCAGAAAATAAAGATTTACAAGAGTTAATGCATTCTGCAAACCAAGTTAGTAAACCTACTTTGAAGCCAAGTTAGTAAACATACTTTGCAGTGTGGTTTTCATGCCTTAGAAACATCTTGCAGGGCTCCTGTCACAGGGGCTGTACTGAGAAGGCGTGCTTGGCTGAAGGAACAAATCTTGCCAGATCATTTCAAAGTAAAATTACTAGATGCTTCATTAAACCAGGGATGTTAAGCAGAAGTTGTTCTTAAAAAGATTGAGGAAAAAGCTAAATCTATGCAGACTGTTTGATATGTTACAGGTGCAGCCACCTAGAATTCAGTAGGCATTGGCCTTCTAAAAACTGGTCCTTTCCAGTCTCTCCCAGGCCTTCAGTCTACACCTAGGGGCAACAAACCACCAAGACTACAGTCTTAGGATATGCAGAGATCTAAACAATGGAGTGCTCCCACCTCAAAAACAGGGAGTGGTAAGCCACCCCTTATGGAAAAAGTTCACAATGACTTGTCTATCATCCTTCCCAGTCATGCCCAAGTACTTGCACCACTAGGAGGAAAACTTGCCCTGCATGTACAAAATTGGATGTTCATTACCCAGGACTAATGGGTCCTAACTGTTGTATCCCAGGGATACCGATTCTTCTTCTACTCGCTGATAACCCCAAGCGGGTTGCCAGACTTTCCTCCAAACCAGTGGGCAGAGGCTCAAAAGCAGGTGCTTTCTCTTCTCAGTATCAGGGCTATTCAACCTGTTCCATTCGAGCAAAGGGAACAGGGTTTCTACCCCAGACTGTTCCTGGGCACCTGGAACCATCTGGACAGGGTTTCTACTCCAGACTGTTCCTGGTGCTCAGAAAAGAGAGCTCTTGGCACCCTATCCTGCATCTGTCAATTCTCAAAACCTTCCTGGTGGTCCCAAAATTCAAAATGCTTACACTGCAACAGCTTCTTCCTATGCTAGCCAAGGACGCCTGGCTAGTCACCCTAGACTTAAGCTTATCTGCACATCCCCATAAGGGAGTCTTGCAGGAAATATCTAGGTTTCAGGGCAGGCTGTGTGCACTGTCACATGTTTTTCGTGTTTCACTGTTGCAGTCATTACATTTGGATAATCTGCTGGCAGGTTGCCCTCAGTCGGCCTGAATAACAGTCTCTGGTCCTGCTTCGGTTGCTGTCCCTTCTTCCATGAAGTCAGATCGTCAGGGGTATAAAACATGCATCCGACGGCATTACATTAGTCTTTCTTGCTGTGCGGTGCCCGAAGCAGAAGCATTTCGCAAGTGCCTGTTGGCTAACTCCTGAAATTTTCATTTTCGAGTTTCAGAACTGAAGTCTTCAACTTAAATCTAAGTACCCCGTTGGGAAAACTTTTTCTCGCTCCTTACCGATGTCAGTAAAAGGTAATTGCGTTACTTGTGGAAAGCAAATACCTCACAAAGATTTTAATTCGTACTGTATTCCTTGCCTAGGCCCTGACCACGACGTACCTTGCTGTCGGTTTTGTGCTTTATTTAATCGACATACTTTCCTTCGTCAGTACATTTTTGCCTCTAAGTATTTAATTTCTGTTTAATTATTCAGAAATGTCTGTTAGCAATCTGACTACCGGGATTCCGAAAAAACGCAAAGATAAAGACAGAGGCTGCCTAGGTCCAAAACTGCTGACTATGCTTCTAAGGCAGTCGCCAGTTCGCCGAGGTCCAAAACTGCCGACGACGCTTCTCCTAAGCCAGTCACCAGTTCAGTACTCAGTGAGGCGCATTCGCAGCCCCTGTTACCTGCTAATTCTGATTCGCAGGCCTCTACTGAGACCCATTCGGAGTCCGGTATGCCGCGAGATGCTTCACTTATGGAACCCGCTGATGTCTCTACCTTGGATGGGTCCGGAGCCACTGTGCAGGCACCGGCTTCTGCGGGTGTATTCAGGCCTACAGACTTGCATATTAAACCGATTCCACCTTCATTACTTAAGGTCTAAATCTCTATCTATGTCTAAAAAAACAGGTACCCAGGCCACATGTTCAGGCCCCTATGCCTAAAAAACAGATGTTCAAAATGGCTGAAGATTTAATTACTTTAATTCAGGGGTAGACAACCCCCCCCCCCCCCTCAGGAGGCTTAGGGCTGAGTTTATGAATCTTCTGATCAGATTTCTGTTTCTTCTTACTCTTCTAATGACCTGGATTTGTCCATACCTACTTATGAGGATTCTGATGCAGAGGATTCCATTCCCTCTGCTTCCCCTCCTCAGGATTTTTCTTTTGGGGAAACTTTACATACCTTAAGGGAGCATTTCCACTGGGAAAGTCAGGAATTTTCTGATTCAAAAAAGAGGCTTAGGGATTTCCTTCTACCTCAGCATAGGCCTTTGGCTATACCTCCTGTACTAGACATTGTTGATGTGTTTTCGGAATCCAGTATGGCCCCTGATTCCCCGCCTCCGGCTCCTAGTAAACCTGACAGATACTACAGGATTCCTGAGTCCCACAAGTTCCTTTTCAAAAATCCTGTTGCAGATACAGAAACCATTTCTTAGGGGCCCAAGGGCATTAAGGCTTCTGCTGCTAAAACTCCTACCCCTTCTGATAGACTGCAGGGCGCTGGATAGATGGGGGGTAAGAAGGTTTATAATTTTGCAACCTTGGCAGTCAGGGCTTTAAACTGCCAATTTCATGTGTATAAAATATCAACAGCATACTGTTGGACTGCTTAAACAGAAAATGATGTTGATTCCTGACTCTGTGGAAAATAGATTTACAGGATTTATTGCATTCTGCTGAAACAAGTTGGAAAACATACTTTTCAATGCGGTTTTGATTCTTTACATGCCTTTTGCAGGGCTGCTGTTACTGGGTCTGTGCTTAGAAGGCATGCTTGGCTTAAGGAGCAATCTTTGCCTGATCTTGTTAAAGCAAAATTGTTGGATGCTCCTTTAAATCAGGACTGCCTGTTTGGCAATAAGGCTGAAGAAGTTCTAAAAAAGATGGAAGGTAAAGCTAAATCTATGCAAACTGTTAAGGATTTCTTACAAGTGCAACCTCCAAGATTTAGTAGGCACTGGCCTACTAAGAATTGGTCTTTTCCAGCTCCCTCCAGATCCTCTCAAGCCAAACCCAGACGCACCAAAAGTACCAGGTTTCAGTCCCAGGGGACACTCGGATCTAAGCAGTGGGGGGGCCTCCACTTCCAAATCTGGAAATAACAAGACACCCCCCTATAGTAAACAATTTAAATGACTTCCTTTTAAAATTTCCAAGCACTTGCCTTTTAGCCGCCCTTTGGGGGGAAAGATTGCTCTTCATGCAAAGAACTGGGAACTCATAACCCAGGGCAAATGGGTTTTAAATAGTGTCCCAGGGATACCGATTTCATTTCCACACGTTGCCAGCACCAAACAGGTGGCCAGACCTGCCCCCAAGTCCGTGGCAGAGGCTCAAAAACAAGTACTTTCCCTCTTAAACATGGTGGGGGCTATTCAGCCAGTACCAGAAGAGGAAAAGGGACAAGGTTTCTATTCCAGGCTTTTTCTGGTACCCAGAAAAGAATCATCATGGCGGTCAATTCTGGACCTGTCTGCTCTAAACACCTTTCTGGACATTCCAAAATTCAAGATGCTGACTCTTCACCAGTTACTTTCTATGCTAGACAAAGATGCCTGATTGGCAACTCTAGATTTAAAAGAAGCGTACCTGCACATCCCAATCAGGGAATCTTGCAGAAGATACCTACACTTCAAAGCAGGCTACTTGCATTATCAGTTCTCTGCACTGCCCTTTGGCTTGTCTACTGTGCCCAGGGTATTCACAAAGTGCCTGGCTCCAGTTATTGCATTTTGCAGGCAAGGAAATATTCAAATATGTCCATACCTGGACGATTGTCTAATTCAGGCAGAAAACCAGGGCATACTTCTAAATCATCTGGCGTTTGTAAAAAGGGTTCTAACTTGTCTGGGGTACACCATAAACGAAAAGAAATCACAACTGGTACCCCCTTAACAGATTACATTCCTGGGTGCAAGCTTGAATACAATTGCCCAGATGGCTTTCCTCATGCCAGAGAAGCAAATTCAATTGGTAACTTACTTCAAACAAGTGGCCACAAAAACCCTGCTGTATCTGCAAGACAAATACTGCAAGCCTTTGAGTTCATGGCCTCCTGCATTCCTCTAATTCCATATGCAAGACTGCATATGAGGAAACTACAGTGGTACTTAAAATGTCTATGAAGTCAGCATTGTCACAGCCTGGAAGCAATGATTCCTATCATATCTTGCCTATGCCTGGCATTCCTGTGGTGGGCAGAGGCCTGCCACCAAAACAAGGGACTGCCGTTCACACTTCCCCCTGCCGCCCAAACCCTAACTACAGACGCATCAGACTGTGCATGGGGGGGCCACCTGGCAGGAAAGTGCATTCAGGGCAAATGGAACCCAACTCAAATGCACCTACATATCAATCAAAAAGAAATGTTAGTGGTACAGAATGCTCTGACAGCCTTCAAGGACTACATTCTTCCAGGACAACTAATGGTAAAGTCAGACAACACCATGGTTATGTGGTACATAAACAAGCAGGGAGGTACACATTCCTATCCCTTCTGCAGACTAGCCATGGCATTGTGGAACACAGCCTTGAGCTACCAAGGGCACCAACAAGCTCAATTCCTGCCAGGAAAATTGAATACACTGGCAGACGGACTAAGCAGAAATTACATGGACCCACACGAGTGGAAACTGGAACCACGGATTTTCAACATGTTGACAAGCAAATGGGGGAGCCCAGACATGGATCTATTTGCCACCCCCCAGAACTACCAGTTGGGACAAGTTTTGCACAAGGACTCCCCACAAAAAAACTGGAAAGTGGATGCTCTGTCCTTCAGCTGGAAAAACCTATCAATTTACGCCTTCCCCCCTCTGCCTCTGCTTTCCAAAGTTGTGCTGAAAGTCAAACAGGACAAACCAAGAATGATACTGATTGCTCCAGACTGGCCATGCTAGCACTGGTACCCACTCCTGCGCAGTGTCAAAAATATCTCCATGGCACCTGCCTCAGACCCTTTCCTTGCTGTCTCGGCAGGAAAACCAAATTCTGCACCCTCAGCTTCCAACATTGAATCTTGCAGCCTGGCTAATCACTTACATTCACCCTTATCATCCCTCAGCAAACCTGTGATGGATGTCATCTTGGAGGCGAGAAGGCCTAGTACTAGAAAATCTTATGCTGACAAATGGAAAAGATTCTGTGCCTGGAACTAATCTTTAGGGATGAGCACAGCAGAGCCCTGTTTACCTCAGATTTTGCAGTACTTAACCGAGATGCTTCACAACGGCCTGTCTTTTTCCTCTCTTAAAATCCACGCTTCAGCTATTTCAGCTCACTATAACACACAGCCACCCCTCTTCTCTCATCCCCTGCTCAAGCATTATCTCAGAGGGGCAAAGAACTTGAGGCAACCCAGGAGAGCTCCTACACCTGCCTTGGACCTTAACTTTGTTTTCGAGAAGTTCACTCTACCTCCTTTCGAGCCAGCTGCTACTGCAGACTTAAAATTTCTTTCTTGGAAAACAGCCTTCCTTTTAGCAGTCACTTCAGCTAGAAGGATATCTGAATTACAGGCCCTTATGGCAGTGGAGCCTTTCATCATCTTTCATGCGGACAGGGTATCTCTGAGGACCAGTCCATCCTTCATGCCCAAGGTGGTTTCCAGTGTGGCTCTTAATCGATCCATTAATTTGCCAACCTTATTTCCCAATCCACAGAACAAAGTGGAACGGATTCTGCATTCCTTGGATGTGCACAGACAACTTAGATTCTACTTGGACAGGACTAAATCTCAAAGAAAATCTGAACAATTGCTGGTAGCATTTGCTGCAGGGCAGAGGGGAAGGCTATTTCAAAACAAACTACTTCTCAATGGATAAGCCATACATTCATTTCTGCTATAAGCACCATGGAAAACCTATCCCCCAGGGGATCAGATCTCACTCCACCAGGGCTGCATCTACCTTTCTCAGAGGTGTTCCTACCAGGGATATTCTAGAAGCTGCTACCTGGAGTTGTGTACATACTTTTACCAAGCATCATCATTTACCAATTTTTCTCTAAATCCAGAGCTGGCTTTGCCACTACTGTCTTGCAGAACCTTATAGCTTGCCCTAATGCTGTATAAACTCCTCCTCCCCAACCATAGCTTTGGGAATCTACTCAAATGTAATGACCAACAGTGAAACATGAAGAACATTGTACAGTTGTGTACACTTACCATAAATGTAGATGTTAGTGTATTCACTGTTGCAGTCCTGGTTTCCCTCCGTCCAGCTCTCTAATTTTCTCTGGCTATACCTCTACTTTCTTTTACTATGCTTAAAAGCCTTTTTGTTGTATTTGCTTTTGGTTGGAGGTATGTTTTTGTGTTTTTAATTTTATTTGCTCCCCATTAGGGGGACACCTGACATCTGGGGCAAGAAAAACTGATGTAATGGCATCTGATGCATGTTTTATACCCCTGACGTCATGGAAGAAGGGACAGCAACCGACGCAGGACCCAAGACTTATCAGGCCGACTGAAGGCAACCTGCCAGCAGATTACCCAAATGTAATGACTGCAACAGTGAATACATTCTAACATCTACATTTATGGTAAGTGTACACAACTATACTTTTTACCTTCACCTTTTCTGTTTTTTCTAGTTTAAAAAAAAAAAAATTTTTTTGCTGACATCCAGGTAGTGTACTTACTAGCCAGTAACTAAAATTTGCCCTGTCTTAAAATTTCTTGGGTCCTTTTTTCCTCCGTTTTTTTTTTTCATATTATATGAGCTGAAATTAAGCTTAGTGTGTAGCCATCTTAGAACTCCGTCTTGATGAGTGTTTTAATTCATCTGTACCACTTTTTTTCTGAGGATTTGCAGCAGGTATCAAAGGGGGTCAAGAAATCTACTAATAAAAAATCATAATTGGCTAACTAGGAAAGATTTTCTTGATGTCAAATCAAGGGCCAGGATCCTTTTAGCAATCAGACATTTCTGTTATCTGAATTGGCATCCTATGGCCTTTTTCTTATCTTTTGAGATTTGCATCTTGGCCATCGCTGCTTGTCTGCCCATAGACTCCCTCCCCTTTTTTAATCTGCCACAAGTATTTTTTTGACAGGATTTTACTTCTGTTCATGTGGAAAATGGGTGACACCTGAACTTTACAAGCTTAACACGCTTTAATTACCCCCCTAGTGACTGGGAATTGTACATGGCCTCAAATCTACAGGGACAGAGATCCCTGGACTTGGTAAATACAAACACCCTTTATCAAATACTGAATACACCCACTAGAGGCACCCACATACTGGACTTCATGCTCACAAATATGGAGGAATGCTGCTCCAAATTGTCTTGTCCTCCCTGGTAAGTTCAAACCATAAAGTTGTCTCCCTCAAAATCACCTTCTTAATCCCCTTAAACCAGTAACAATTAGAAACTATTCCAAGGCAAATTACCTTTTATTAAATGATTTGTCAAAATTCAGTGCCTTTCCAAACCCTGAGAACACAGCAGCCTATACTGAATTGCTCTCAAATGAAACCTACCAGAAGTGTGGCCAGGACTAGCCCTAGAAACAACCCACCCTGGTAGCATCCCAAATTAAATAGACTGCTCAATAAAAGGGAAAAAAGTTGTGGCAAAAATCAGGAAGGGTAATTCCCATAAAGATAAAAGCTCTCATCAAACTTCATAGCCAGTTAAGAGGAATGATTGGGTCAAGCAAAGCCAGCTCTGAGGTTATGATAACTTCCCAGATGAACAGTAGCCATAAGACTTTAGCGATATCAAAAACCTCAAGGGCAGCACACAATGTGCTGAACTGTTGGTTAATGGTGCCACGTTCCCAGAGCCTGCCGATATAGCAAACCTGTTAGTGGACAATTCACTTCCAACTTTACCTTCCTCTCACCCCTAGCTATCTCCAGAAAAATGGCCTGAAATCTAATCCGTCCAGTTTAAAACTAGGGAGCATGTACTGGCTCCCTTGCTAAAGCCAAAAACATGGCATCTGGCCCTGATAATATCCAGGATGCCTCCTGAACAGTCTAAAATATGACTTAATGAGAACCCCTGAAGTCTTTAACCATAATGTTAAAACAGACTTTGTGCCATGTAATGGAGGATGGCAACAGTCCATCTGCCTTCATAAGGGAAGACCTTCAACAGATACTGGAAACTACAGATCCATCAGGCTGACTAGTCTTATTTGCAAAGCCACGGAAAGAATTATGGAAGTTATCTACAAGGAAATAGGAGACTTCTAGACACTGGATCCAACCCAGATGTTCATCGTGCATACAGCTGCAGTCATAACAGATGGGTTATCCTGCCGTCAGGCGGGTCCTCGGTCGGCCGAATTCCAAAGTCTCTAGGTCCGGCGTCAGATGTCGTCGCTTCTTCCGACGTCAGTGCGGCAGGGGTATAAAAGAACCAAAGAAACCAAAAAAAACTCCAACCCAATGAATACCAAAATCCAGAGCAAAGGAGAAAAGCGAAACAGTTCAACTGTAGCTCACTGCCAAATTTATTCAAAATAAAAGACAAAAAAACATATGAGATCAAGCGCTTTTGCCTGGATCAGTACCAGGCTTTTTCAAGATGAGTTTGCACTCACAAAAACACAGATTTTATATACTACAAGTAATAATATCACATGATCAAATGTGTTAACAGCTTAGTTGATAGGCAAATAAGTTAATGGGCAAATACATTAATTGGTAACCTAGTGCAAACAGAACCACTGAGCCATGCTCTTAAGAAATTGTAAGCCATGCAGTGATAAAAACACTTCTGTAGAACAATAAAGTGTTAAAAAAATTAAGAAATATTGATAAACATTAAAAAACATTGAAAAACATTAATGCATCATTAATCAATCCTAAAAATCTTTTTTTAAAAATCTATGTTAAAGTGGGTAAATGAATAAATAGAACCTATAAAATCACAGTGTGTGTGTTCAATACACTTTATGCAAAAAATGCCTACAAAAAGTGATGAAATTTATTAGTTAATAAATAAATAAAACTATCTGTTGTATAAAATGGACTCTGCCATAAAAACTGTAGTTTTATAAATTGTAATTTTATAATTTAGCCCTTCTTAATTTAAGGACACTAGCAATGCTGACACTGTCATTCAGGCCTGGGGGTTTTGTGGCATTCAGTTTAAGTTGCCACAACATATAAATGTATAAAAGAACCAGCCAACGCCATTTTCTAAAGTCTTTCTTGCTGCGCGGTGCCCGAAGCAGTTCGCAAGTGCCGGTCGGCCAGATCCTGAGATTACGAATATTTTTCAACCGAAGTCTTCTTGAAAGCTAAGTACCCCGTTGGGGAAACTTTTCTTGCCTCAGACCGATGTCAGATAGTTAATAATTGCATTTCATGTGGGAAGCAAATACCGCATAAGGATTTCCATTCCCTCTGCATTCCTTGCTTAGGCCCAGACCACGACGTCTCGGCCTGTCGTTTTTGTGCTACATTCAACAAACGCACTATTAAGCGTCTGGCAGAGTTCGCCCAACACTATTTTGGCAAAAAGTTTAATTACATTATGTCGTCTGATACTCCGACTCCAGTTTTGAGTAAAAGACGCAAAGATAAGGACCGACATACGAGGTCCGCGACTTCTACCGACATCACACTAAAGCCGGCTACAGGTGCTCCGGTTCTCAGCGAGGCACCTATGCAGCCCCTGACTACCGATGACACTTCCTTAGCGGTGTCTTCTGTGCCCGAGGTCGCAGGCTCCTCGGCCCACATCCCGATTACAGATACCGACGCCACTCTTGGCGGGGAAACTCAGAGTTTAGACAGGCCTGCCACCTCTCAAGGTGTCTTCAGGCCTTCTTCTTTTTCCATTAAGGCTTTCACTAAATCTAAAGCAGCCATGCATACTAAAAGACAAGCTCCACAGGGCCCCTCTCAAGGCCCCATGCCTAAAAAACAGATGCTCAAAATGGCTGAGGATTTGATTACTCTTATCAGGGGTTCTCAGCCCCCCTCGGACAAAAGGCCCAGAGTGGAGGAAGAATACCCTTCCTCGGACCAGTCCTCCATTACTTCAGAACATTCTGAAGACCAGGAACATTAATACTCCCCTTTTGAAGATTCTGATGCAGAGGAGTCCATTCCCTCTGTCCCCCGAGGACTATTCTTTTGGGGAAACCTTGCATACCTTGAGGGAACACTTCCACTGGGAAGGCCAAGATTACTCAGACTCCAAGAAAAGGCTCAGGGATTTCCTCTTGCTCCCTCAGCACAGGCCTCTGGCTATCCCTCCTGTCTTAGACATACTAGATGATGTGTATTCAGAGGCCAGCCTTAACCCAGATTCTTTACCTCCAGCTCCAGTCAAGCCTGACTGGTATTACCGGTTCCTGATTCACACCAATTCCTATACAAAAGCCATGCGGCTGACCCAGAAACTATTTCACAGGGTCCCAAGGGAATTAAGGCCTCCACTGCCAAAAATCCATTACCTTCAGAGAGAGATTCCAGAGCTTTAGAAAGGTGGGGGGAAAAGGTATACACCTCTGCCACTTTAACCATGAGGGCATTAAACTGTCAGTTCCATATGTTAAAGTATCAACAGTTTTTGTTATCTCAGTTGAAAAGCAAAATGTCACAACCCGAACAACCAGACTTGAAGGAGTTGCAGGATTTGTTGCATAGTGCAGAACAAGTGGGTAAACATACCTTGCAAATGTGGTTTTGATGCTTTAGAGGCCTCATGTAGAGCTGCTGTTAAAGGATCAGTCATACGTAGACATGCTTGGCTCAAAGAACAAACCTTACCAGATCATGTCAAAGCTAAATTACTAGATGCACCTCTTCAAAAAGATGTATTGTTTGGTGTTAAAGCTGAGGAGGTATTAAAGAAAATGGAGGAAAAGGCAAAATCAATGCAAACTGTGAAAGATTTCCTACAGGTACAACCTCCACGTTTCAGTAGAAATTGGCCTTCAAAAAATTGGTCCTTTCCAGCCACAGACAGACCTCAGAGGTAGGTACAGGCGCCCGAGAGGTAGAGGGCAATCTCAAGGATCATTTAGAGGCAGACAATGGCAAGCACCTACACCAAGAGGTGGAGAGGATAGATCACAACCATTCAGAAAGCAGAACCAATGACTTTCCCTTTTGCATGCCAAGCAAAGCTCTAATGGCAGCACCTTTAGGCAGAAAACTGGCATTTTCGAAACATTGGCATATTGTCACTAAAGACAAATGGATCCTGGACATTATAGACAGAGGCTACAGATTCCACTTTCACACCCTTCCAAAAATGAGAGGCATGCCAAACCTGCCACAAAATCAAAGGGCAGAGGCACAAAAACAAATTTCAGCTCTCATGGACATGAAAGCTATTGAAGAGGTACCTGCACAAGAACAGGGTCAAGGTTTTTATTCCAGACTATTCCTGGTACCAAGGAAGGACAAAGATTGGAGACCTATTTTGGACCTATCCATCCTAAACACATATTTACTCGTACCAAAATTCAAGGTGCTCACATTACAGCAGCTTCTTCCCATGCTGGGCAAGGAGTCTTGGCTGGTAACATTGGACCTGAAGGAGGCATACCTGCATGTCCCTATCAGACAAGATTGCAGAAGATACCTCAGATTTCTTGCAGGTTCAACCCATTATCAATTCTCTGCATTGCCCTTTGGCTTATCTACTGCGTCCAGTGTGTTCACGAAATGCCTGGCATCAGTAATTGCCTTCTGCAGACTTCAAGGGATACAAATATAGCCATATTTGGACGACTGCCTGATCCAAGCGGACAGCAAACATACTTCTGAAACGCCTGGCGTTTGTAATAAAGTTGTTGAACTCTCTGGGATACACAGTCAACAAAAAGAAATCAAGACTAATACCCTCTCAAACAATAATTTTCCTGGGTGCCAGCTTGAATGCAAACACCCAGATGGCCTACCTCACGCCAGAGAAACAAGGGCAACTAACTCAATACTTCAGAAAACTGGCAACCTTCACCAGGCTGACTGCAAGGAAAATCCTGCAGGCTCTGGGATTCATGGCATCTTGCATCCTGCTAATCCCATGTGCAAAGCTGCATATGAGGAAACTTCAATGGTACCTAAAAAACTTATGGTCTCAACACAGCCACAGTTTGGAAACAATTATACCACTGATTCCATGCCTCCAAAAGGAATTTCTGTGGTGGGCTCAAGCATGCCAAAGAAACATAGGTCTCCCATTCTGCTTGCCTCAAGCAAATCAAATCATCACAACAGACGCCTCGGACTACGCCTGGGGGGCGCACATGACAGATCAGTGCATTCAGGGCAAATGGTCCCAAAAAGAAAAGCACCTACACATCAGTCAAAAGGAAATGCTAGCAGTAAAAAATGCTATTATGGCTTTCAAAGACCTACTGCATCCAGGTCAGCTATTGATAAGGACAGACAACACCACAGTGATGTGGTACATAAACAAACAGGGTGGAACTCATTCATATCCCCTGTGCAGGCTAGCCATGCCTTTTTGGAACATGGCTCTGGAATTAAAATCCAACTTCAAGCACAATTCCTGCCAGGCAAGGAAAACATGCTGGCAGACCACCTAAGCAGAAATATGACAGATCCACATGAATGGAAGTTGCATCCTCAAGTTTTTACAAAGATAATTCAAGCATGGGGAAGGCCAGACATAGTTCTCTTTGCTACCCACAGAAATTACCAATTGACAAAATTCTGCTCAAGGACCTATCATCCACAGGCCTGGAAAGTGGACGCACTCTCAGTTGGACAACAATGACAGTTTATGCCTTTCCACCTCTTCCTCTGCTGCCCAAAGTTCTATTAAAAGCCAGAGCAGACAGACCAACTGGCCAAGACAACACTGGTACCCACTCCTGAGAAGCATGACGCATTCCCCACCATGGATCCTGCCTCTAATGCCTCTTCTGTTGACCCAGCACAACTTCAAAACTCTTCACAGTCAGCTGAAAACACTCAATCTAGCCGCATGGAGGATTCCTTAAATTCACAACAGAACCTACTCTCCAAGGAGGTGCAGGATGTCTTTTTGGAGGCCAGAAGGCCGCCTACTAGAAAAGCCTACTACGCAAAATGGAAACGGTTTTGTGCCTGGAATCAGAAAAAGGGTCAGAATCCTGGAATACTGAATTTGCCTCAAATATTACAGTACCTAGCTGAGATGCTAAGCAGTGGACTTTCATTCTCCTCCATCAAAATCCATGCCTCAGCCATTTCTGCTCAGTACAACACTGATCCTCCTTTATTCTCTCACTCTCTCAAGACAGTTCCTCAGAGGGGCTAAGAATATAAAACCCCCAAGGAAGCAACCAGTACCTGATTGGGACCTCAATTTCATTCTAGAAAAACTGACCCTGCCTCCATTTGAGCCAGCTGCTTCAACAGAACTGCAATATTTGTCATTGAAAACAGCCTTCCTTCTGGCTATCACCTCAGCACGCAGGGTTTCGGAACTACAAGCCCTCATGGCTGTGCAGCCTTTCATCATTTTCCATCAGGACAGAGTTTCCTTAAGAACCAACCCTTCCTTTATGCCAAAGGTAGTATCCAGGGTAGCCTTGAATCAGGCTATCCACTTGCCTACCTTTTACCCTAATCCACAAAACAAAGGGGGGAGACTACTACATTCCTTGGACATTCACAGACAGCTTCGTTATTATTTGGACAGAACAAAGCCATTCAGAAAATCAGAGCAACTCTGTGTCCTATGCTACAGGTGCTCAAGGGAGGGCTATTTCCAAACAGACCGTCTCAAAATGGATAGCCCACTGCATACGCTTTTGTTATTCTTTTCATGGTAAAACTGTACCTACAGGCATCAGATCTCACTCCACAAGGGCCACAGCTACCTCTGCAGCTTTCCTCAGGGGGGTTCCTACCAAAGATATTTTGGAAGCAGCCACTTGGAGTTCTGTACATACTTTCTCCAAGCACTATCACCTACCATTATACTCCAAATCTAGAGCGGGCTTTGCCACTGCAGTCTTGCAGGGCATCCTTGCTCCTCCTAGTTCCACTTAGTGCCTACCACCCCTTTATTTAGCTTTGGGATTCTACCCATCTGTTATGACTGCAGCTGTATGCACGATGAACATAGTACAGTTTTGTACCTACCATAAATGTAGATGTTAGAGTGCTAATACAGATGCAGTCCAGGTTTCCCTCCCTCCTTCCCCTCTTGGGACAGGCCTAATGGCTAACACCTCCTCATACAACCTGATTGGGGTATTCTTTTATGGTGTATTTGCTTGCAACTACTGTTTTTTGATTATATTGCATTGCATTATTGCATAAATTTATGTTTTGCCTGCCTTCTGGGGGCACCTGACATCTGGAGCAAGAAAAACTGAAGAAAATGGCGTCGGCTGGTTCTTTTATACCCCTGCCGCACTGACGTCAGGGAAGAAGCGACGACATCCGACGCCGGACCTAGACTTTGGAATTCGGCCGACCGAGGACCCGCCTGACGGCAGGATAACCCATCTGTTATGACTGCAGCTGTATTAGAACTCAAACATCTACATTTATGGTAGGTACAAAACTGTACTTTTAGCTTTGCCAAAGGAAGGTCATGCTTACTGAACCTGGTGGGTGGCTTTGAAAAGGTCAAAGGTAATGGATGTGGGAAAAACTGTGCATACTACTACCTAGATCTGCACTTGATACAATATCCGATTCTGGCATTGTCAGCAAGCTTAAACAAGGTATAAACCCCTTTGTTAACACACTGGATAGCTAGTTGGCTCTCTGATAGGGCATATGAGGTTAGAATCTGTGATGAGAACCCACTTCAGGAAGGTGTAAAATGCTTGATATCAAAGCCGTGGCTTAAAACTGAATACCAACAAATGCATTATAGTACCTTTTAGGATATCAGCTACCCCCAATAAAATGCCCCAAATAGTTGATTCCTAATTTTAGGGGTCCTTGGAACTCGTGTAGATAGTAACATATCCTTCGACCAACATGTGTCCCAGGTAATAAGAAAATCTTTCTCTCTCGCTCAACTTAAAAGCAAGAGCATGGCATCTAGGTCCAGAGATGCCACCAGACTACTGTACATGGCCCTTATCAGACCTATAATAGGGTATAATGCACCCTATGGTTTGTACCTGACCAGACTTGCAGTTTACAAAGGTTTCTTACAAAAATAATACAGGTAGTAAACATGTCTTACACTGCTTGCCTCGAAGCCTGGATCCGTTACTATCAGACATCTGAACGGTGATCTTTGCTTGGCATTCAAAACATTGCTCTACCTTGTTTTGATGAACCATTTGCATATCTGCAAAACAAATTGCATCAGAATTAGTAGATTAAAGGACCTTTAATTTTGCTTGCAACATAAATAGGACGTGTGTGAGATGCTTCTCAGCTAATTCCCATAGGCTCCCCATCCGTGTTGAAGCTGAGAATCCCTATTTAAGGGCGACTTGGACCAATTTATGGGTAATAAGAAATTTACCGTGGACTGGCCCCTTTATTTTTGATGAACATAAGTAGTCAGTAAATCACCCCATATGTAAATCAAATTTGTGTTTCACATTTGGTTTGCACATCTAGTCTTGTAAGGGCCCTAGGGGTCTTTAGCCTGTTGTAGACCTGTGAGTGGGACATTTGTACTGAAGATACCATTAACTTTTCCTTGAAGACTGTGTGTATACATACAAAACAGACACATTTTAGTTACTGTTGATGAGACTGCATTCAAATGCAGTAGGCTAGGGGGCAAAATGAGTAAGTTCTGAGGAACCAGTGATTGCAAGCCGCCTCTGCATGTGGTAAGTGTAAAACTTATGAAGGTGTCGGCTACTAGCCAAGACAAAAATATGCTTTCTATACACTGGCGGACAGCCACTCTGCTTATTTGATGGCAGTGAGATGGATTCTTATTGTTGCTCCTCTCTGCTTTATATAAATTGGTGGCATGCACCCATACTATCACAAATACATTTAGTTTTCAGGTGGGATGTAACTTTAACTCTAGTATGTCACCAAAAAGTGTGCCGTTGCAGCTCCAAGGTATGTGCATGGTTATAGATATTTAGTACATACACATGCTTACCTTGCACAGCAGCTGTAGTTGGTTTTCAGTCTGAGTATTTAGTAAGGAGGAAAGAGTATTAAAAAATGTCTAAATCACAGTTAACTATAAAGTTTTCTAATGGAAAGGAATCCAGAATGTCTGCATGACCAAGGTTGAAATAGTTAAACCTCATTGTGTGCAGCTAAGATGTAGTCCGCTGAATCTGGAGACTGCCTGGCAGTGCCTTTGCAAAGCATGCAGTAAAGCCGCTTTGTCTGTACCCATATGATTTTAATATGTAGCTTGAATTGGAGACCAGAGCTTTAATTGCAAGAATGAATCTGCTTGACATGGAAAGGGAACAAGAATAGAGAGAGGATGAAATCTGTGGAGTAGGAAAGAAAGTATCCGCAAGAACTAGGCATTGCACGGAAGAGTGAAAAGAAAAGTTTGCCAGCCAGAAAAAAGTAGCTAACCCTTCAGCAAAGGCTTGCAAGTGGTTGGGGTGGAAACTCTGACCCTGGGAGCCTAAGACGATGCTAAACATTTTTCTCGCTGTAGAGGGGAGTAACTTTTAATTATTTTGTTTGGGTATTTGAACATGAATGGAACCAGCACCACATTTGCTGCTGGCAGTGGTTGTTTTTTTTAACTTTTGCTCATGTGTAAAACAGTGCATGCTTTTTTTTTTTAAGGAAGGTCTTGACTGACTGTTTCTATTGTAAAGTTAAAAATGTTCTTTTTGAATGTTTGACTGTTGTACATGAAATTTGCAGGGGAAAAAAATTGAGTCTGTAAAAGAAAAACAGAACATAGTTCCAAGTCAGTGATTTTGTTGTAGAAGTAAGCACTTTTTTAGGTGAGATGTAATTTTTATTTGCCTCACTTTGCCCCTGCTACTCATCCATCCCTCCCTGTCTTGGCCAGTTCATCCCCTTCACAATGATGAGGGTTGATTGATTTTTGGGGGGGGGGGGTGCATTGTTCAGACAGCCATCAGGGATGGTTATAGAATTTTCTGCTTACTCCCCCACTTGCACACGTGTTGATAAGCTGCCCACAAGTAGCCACACAGTGGGTTAACAGAGTTGGGTAGTCCCCCACTTCTGTGTAATTAGATGTCACGCTAACTTTTTTGAAATATTGAGAGATCATTTAGGGAGCAAGCTCTCAGTATTTTTACCTTGGGTCATGAGACTCTTAAGAGATTGGGAGTGTAACACTGTTGAAGAAGCGAGAGAGAAAAAGGTGACTTATCTGGCCAGCAGGGAGTGGTGTGCTCAGCACTTGGGTATGAAGAATCCCATGGGGAGAATCTAAACCTTCAGAGTAGGTCCATTGTGAAAAGGGGAAGCCACAGTTTCCATTAAATTCCAAAGTCTAGGGATGTTTCAAGTGTATCCAGGTTTTTCATGTATGTTTCAGGTGAACACAGTGACTGGGTTGGGAAAACAAAAATGTAAGGGACCTAACAGACATGGCAGCAAGGGTGTGATGGAGTGTCTTAAAGCTACATTTGCCCCATGTTATCACAAGGGCATGTACATTACCCTGGTGGTGTGCTTAAAAACGCTAAGAGTAATAATGTGTCAAACATATTTGTCTGTAATTGTAAAGGAGCATTATGCTCCATTTAGGTCCTTGGGGAGAGCACCCCTTTCTGATACCTTTTGTCAGGGTACATTTGGACTAAGAGGGCATGGAGGCAAGCATGTAAGTGTCCTATGGTATTCTGGCATGTTTTTATAGGACATGACTTTAACAAGTCACCTTATTTGCACGCAGTTATGCAGTCAGGCATTTGCATGGGGAAGTCAGAAAGATGAGAAACCAGCAATTGATCACATCTGCAGTAGATAGATAAAATGACATCTTCGGTGAATAGGCTAGGTAGTAGCAACACACCTGAATTTCATCCACTGCTATCAGAATGTTCTGGGTTACCTTTAAAAGTGAATACTTAAGGTATAAATCCCAAATCTGGGACACAGTTGTGGAAAAATCCTAAATTCCATTGCAAATGGATTTGGGGAGGTCACTGAAGAGTGATTTAAGAAGGTACTGCTGTCAGATCCCATCTTACAGGAGAGGCAGTAGCCAAAGAAGCTTCTGATACTTAAGGGCAGGAGAATACAATTGCTGAGATAAAAGGTTACCGTACATAGAATGGACTCCTAAGGGGACAGCTGTTGCAGCATTTGGTGGTCTCAAGGACTCAGTTTCGTGTTCATGGTATCCCTTTTTAAGGCTATTTGGGCATAAAGCATGTATATAGGAGGCTTATGCAAAGTTTTTATTAGCCAAGAATTGCAAAAGACAAGAGAATACTGCAGGGTATAGGCATCGTAGAAAGCTTGTCAAGGTAGGTCAGGATATAACTTTGTCATTCAAACCGTACCACAGTGTGCATAGCTTAATGAAATTTTCTCCAAAACTCTGTGTCCAGACATAAACACAGTTACATACAAAAAAAAAAAGCTAAGACTGCTTTGGTGCTTTTACTTGTTTTTGAGGAACCATTCCTAACAGGAAAAAGTGAAGCCTTTAGTACTGCACTCCCTTCAGTGAAAATTATTGTTGGGCATGAGCAGGGTGTTAGGACCATGAAGAGGAAAACCGTAGTCTTTTGGTAGGTGATGGCATGATGTCTGGTTTGCCCACCTCTAGGGGAATGAATAGTATAGTATGTATGGCACCCCCAGGGATAACAGATCAACAAATTGAGCAGCCGGGGGTGGGGGAGAGCAGTGGAAAAGATATCTAGTTTTAATTTTGTTTTGTGCTGAGCTAACTGCAGAAGGATTTAGTGTATGTATGACTGCAAGTCAGTAATAGAAGAAAAACATGCAAAACAAAGGCCTGATTATTTTAAATGCAATACTGTTTTGGTACAGTGACAGAAAAAATATTCTTTTGAAAAGTACAGTTTGATAGTTACTACAGGTTTGGTGTCCTTTCTGTGGTTTGTAAATTGGTCATTTCTCCCCCAGCCCCCAACTTTCAAGTTGGAAAACAAGGATGAAAGTTGTTTAAAAAGTGTGTGTATGCATGTATCTTTTACAGCTTTGGCAACAACATTGAAATGTCTAAATCACCACGATAGTTTGTACCATATAGAAAAGGAAAATGGGGTGTGAACTTAAAAACTGATCGTAAGTAATTACATTTTGTTATGAAAAATATAACAAAACTTTTGATTACGAAAGTTACAGATCCAGTGTTGTATTTTTCCATCTGATCGATCTGTTTGGCTTATCAGATGCAACCTTTGTGCCTGCAGAAGCTGTGGTTCTAGGGCTTTGACTCCTCCCTTACCCATAATCCTGTTCTTCCATCAAGTACTTCAGAATTCATTTGTCTTGTGATCAAGGTCATGTTTTCAAGGGTTCTGATTTTCATCAAATAGGTACTTATTGGCTCCAATTTTTTTGGCAGTTACCTTTTACTTCTACCTGTATTCTGCCTTTGTAGATTTATAAAAAAAGGTATGTAATAATCTTTATCTAGTAATTCCTTATACGTGTACTGTTTTTTTATATAGTTTTTGTTCGATAGGGTAGAGCATACTTTATTGTTAATGTTTTCTATGATATACATTTTTTCCCTTCAAACTCTCCTTCCATTCTTGTGGCAGACAGGTTACAATGGTTTAAAAACTGTAGGGCCTGTGGACTTGAGATTTCCCTGCAGGACTCGCTTCCTTTTCCGTTCATTGCCAAGGAACAGCCAACTTAGATGCAGACTGTGAGGCTTACTCTTCCTTTGGTTGTAGAGCCATCCAAGGTCGTAGGGTCAAGCTGGTCTTAAAAGGACTTGCTCTTCAGCCAGGACAGTCACCCTCCACTGTTTTTCTTCATCACGTTCTCCTGCTAAGACTATGGAAAAATCAGAACAAAAAGAAAAGTCCGAAGAGAAATCTGAGAAGTCAGAGAAAACCAGAAAAAGGTCTCTGATCCCATTAGTATCTTTGGGTTCGGCTCTGAAGTTACCTTGTCAATGTGATCAGACCCCCCCCCCCCAAAGATCAGATCACCTGAACTGCTTCCTCATTTTTCACTGGAACGAACCGGTGAGTCCTTGGCTCCATTTACCATTCCTTCTTTTAGAGAGGCGTTCATTTAGACCGTCATCTACAGCATCATCTTCTTAGTCCAGTCCATCCTCAAGGAGCCTTTTGGAAGCAGACTTCGACAGGATGATTCAGCGATTCCTTATGACACAAATTCAACTAGGGGTTCTCCTGGTTTCATCTGCACCCGGATGTTCTGAGTGGCTTCAGTGACCCTTCCACTAATTTCTCCTATCCAAGTCAGTCCTTTAGATCCGAGCCTCCCGATAGTACCAACGTGTGAGCAAAACAGTCCCATTGACTCCAACTTTAGCTGTGTCCCTTAACTTTCTTAATTCTGATGCCTTCAGCTCAGTAAGAGTCTCGGAGATGCAGCATCTGTGCTTGGGCTTGAAGTGAAGAGTTGGTACTGAAATTCTTTAGCGCTCTCTTGCCACCTCTCCCCTAGATAACTCTGTTCTGATCTCTGCTTTGGATCCAGGTCGAGTTGGGTTGGGGGAGGCTATTACTTCATCTTGTCATGATGGGATGGTGATCTCTGTGAGCTCCATCTCTGCAGTGGCATTCCAGGCTTTTGAAAGGATTCTGGCAAGGCCAGGGAAAGAGTTGCTTTCCGTACACACTTGGCTGCATCCCATCCCCTCCTGGATATTGCATATGACTCTACAGTGCCTTGTCAACAGGAACAGTCCGGTTTCTTTAGAGTTTCCCCATCTGATTCTCTCCATCTTCTGGAAGCCCAGTTGAGACAAAAAGTTCTAGGAAACAGACATGTAAAAAGAAACATTTAGATGCCTCTCTGGAATCTGTCACTGAAGATACAGACTTGGATGAATGAGATGGGTCCTCAAGATTCCCTGAGGATGTCACCTTTGACATTTTGGAATTGATGAAGCAGTGATTCACTTATTTGCTGTCCCCTGAAAAGTCTGTGTTTCTCGAGGCTTTTGGAGCTGGCTCTTCAACCTCTTTGGTGATGCTGTCTGCTGATGTGCTCATAGACCTGGGAGCTCAGTGGGTTTGGAAGGATCTTAAAAGCTGGGCAAGATATTTGTTGACATTTAAAGACCGCACACTGGAGCAGTGGTCCCCTGGCAGGTGCCATGGTTGTGGTAGCAGCCACTAAAATAAGAGCTTTCTGAGGAGAGTACATCTGGTCATCTACCTAATAAAGAATCTTAGAGTGCTGAACAGATTTGGGAAATGGATGTATGCTTCAGTGGCTTTTACAGTTGGAGCACTGAACTACCTGCCTCACATGTAGGGTTGCCAACTTTACATGTCAAAAATTCTGGACATGTACATGAAAGCAAAATGTGTGTAATTTTGGTACCCCAATCCCCTCCCACGCAGCCATTCCAGTGTTCCATTACTTGGCTATTTCTCCATTTCTTCCCAGTTCCCATAAACACCGATTAAAAACTTGTGTGCATAATGTTTTATGCTTTACTTATACAATAATTACAGATTCATTTAAAACTTTTATTTCAAATTTTATAGCACAAACACTGATAGACCTTTGCTAAACAAAGTAATACAGTCTCGCAATGAAAACAGACTTAGCATTAAAACTTTTCTGCCTTTGAAACTCATATTAACTGAAACAGTACTGAAACCCACAGTCAAAGAAAATGCATCTGGCCAGTGATGGATTAAGTTTAACTTTGGGCTGTTTTCAAATCACAGGCCCCTTGCACACATTTTTGGACCATATAAAGGTTCTTTGATTCACCTTCCCGATTGAAGTAAATTATAATATACAATAATGAAATTATATCCCTTGCATAATACAGCACCAAGTCTTGGCGCATATTTTAAATGTACAGTTTTGAACATTTTTTCAGTTAGCAGTGAAACAAAACATAGAACCAGTAATGACAAAACTGCCCAGTTGAGAACATTTCAACCATAAAAGGCCACTCTGACTTCTGTCATTACAATCCACCAATATCAGTCAATATGCACAATATCTGCAGAAGTCAGTCATCTGAATAATTTCACATTAAAGAGAACTGTAACTAATGAAGAGGTTGCTACTAGCAAACAACTTTGTATTTCAGTGTTCCATCTGCAGATTCAGGGCCTGCTGCCCTTGAAGAATAAATTGCCTATGTTACATTAAAAAATGGTAAGCTGGTAATATTGCAATAAGGAATGGATAGTAAACTGAAAAAAGGTTCATTAAGTTCCTAAGAAATATTGAAGTTTGCAGAAGAAGCGCTTGATGGTTTAGATAAAAGATAATCTGCCATCCTGGAGAAAATCTTGTTTAGCTACATGAAATTCAAGTCTGGGAAGCACAGTACTTGCATGATTTAGTTTAAATACAACAACCTAGCAGGATTCAGCACAATACATATAATGCAATTCTTCTTCCATTCCATTTGCATTAGTTTCCATAGAATGCCTCAGATACCAAGCATCTTTGCTAGCTGTTGTCACAAAGTGATTCATAAAAGCCTCTGCTAGAGAGGAACATTTTTTGGTGCTGAGTATTTGCAATACAACAGTTTCTGGTTCAGTAGCAGTAATGCAAGATAGCTTATTTTGGTGTGCTATGCTTCCCTCCAAATGCAGGAAAGTATATACTTCTAGATTTCCTAATAAGCATCCAGAAAGGGAGATATCTAATGTAAACAATGTGCCAGATGAGATCTTAACACAATATTCCCTTCACCTTGAAAAACGCAGACTGAAGGCAAATGTATCTATTAGCCATTTATACAGCTCTCTAAATGCTAAAAATCTGTCTAATGATAAAGCTGTCTGCCAGGCAATTAGTTAGCTTTTAGCAGTTTACATAGGAATGAACAGAAGTTACAGAAATTTGACCAGGTAGACATATACTGAACTCTAGTTTAATGCAGTCTAGACAATGACAGCATCATTGAAAAAAAATAATAGAGCAATACTATGTCTGTGCACTGCTTCATATTTACAGAACAAATGCCACTGTACCAAGTACTGAGCAATTTTGCACTTTTCAGCTTAACCTGCCCTTGAAAAAAAAGCCACCTGTATAATGGATATTAGCACAGGTATGTAGGAGTTAAGAGGTGAAACTCTGCCTTCAAGAGCTAGACCCACATTACAAGTGTGTGTGTGTGTATTTTTATTTTAT
>NC_056741.1:324234535-324252884 GCF_019279795.1 Protopterus annectens | reverse complement strand
GAACAGAGCAGTCTTTTATAGCATCATTCAACGATGCTAGCACTTTCCTCAGGTGGATCTTTCTTCTCTCCCCAGACAACCACCTTTCTACCACCACTTTTTTTTGCAGACTAGACAGCTATTCACAGCATGGCCTGGAGAGTGGATGTTCTATCCTTCCCTTGACGCTTCTGTCAGTTTATGCCTTCCCTCCTCTTCCTCTTTCTTCCCAGAGTAGCCATTGATGATAAGGGACGACTGGCTCCCAGACAGCATTGGTATAGACTGCTTCAGAAGTCTCCCAATTTCCTCCTTGGTGTCTTCCTCCTGAAACCAGATCTTTTGGTTCCGGAAGGGGAAACATTCTACATCCTCATATCTTCAGTCTCTCCATTGGCAGCATAGCTCATTGTATGAATCAATCCATTTCTTCCCCTTTCCCAGCAGGTGGTTACTACCAGCCATTTCCTTCAGGAGGCTCTAGCATGCAGGAATTCCAATGCTGGCAAATGGGAAAAGATTCTCTCATTGGATGCAGGCTAGAGGAAATCATCTCCTACTTCTTACTCTCTCCTCCTTCTGATCCTGGAATACTTGGCTGATTTGCTTCAGGGTGGTCTTTATTTTCCTCTGTCAAGATCCATGCTTCAGCCATTTCTGCTCATTGTTCTTTTAAGCATAACCCATTTTCTGTCATCCCTGATGAAAATGTTTCTCAGATGTGCTTGCAACTTCAAACCTCCCAGAAAGGGCACCTACTCCACCCTGGATCTTAATTTTGTTCTAGGAGAAACTCTACTCTTCCTCCTTGCAGACCAGCTGCCACTGCAGATTTAAAGTTTCTCTCTCTTGGAAGACTGCCTTCCTTTTGGCTATAACTTCAGCAAGGAGGGTTTTGGAGCTGCAAGCTTTGGCTGTGGAGCCTTTTCTTATTTTCCATGCAGGTAGGGTCTCTCTGAGAACCAACCCTTCCTTTATGCCTAAGGTGGTTTCTAGCCTGACTCTTAATCAGTCCATACACCTTCCTACCTTCTTTCCTAATCCTCGAAATAGAGGTGAAAGGATCCTACATTCTCTTGATGTGCACAGACAACTCAGGTTTTACCTGGACAGGACTAAAGACCTTGGGAAATCAGCACAGTTATTGGTCAATTTTGCCCCTGGAGCCCAGGGCAAGGCTATTTCTAAGCAAACCATTTCTAAATGGATTGCTCATTGTATTACTTTCTGTTCCTTTCATGGCAAGGTTCCTCCTCTAGGAGTTAGGACCCACTTCTACTAGTTGTTTTCTAAAGCCAGGGCAGGGTTTGCCACTGCTGTTCTGCAGGGCATTATTTCCAATCCTTAATTCTGTTGGTTCCTCCTCCCTTTTCTCTGGGCTTTGGTAATCAATCCATTGTTTAGGACTGCAACAGTGAAACACGATGAACATAGTACAGTTGTGTACACTTACCATAAATGTAGATGTTCGAGTGTATTCACTGTTGTAGTCCTGGTTTCCCTCCCTCTTTCCCCCCTTTTAGTCCTCTCCTGTTTTCCTTTCCTAAGGTACAGGCTAAATTTGGTGTTATTTGCCAAGTGGCTTTTGTTTTAAGCCTTGTTTTCTGGGGGCTTCTGACTGTTATGGCAAGAAAGACTGAGGAAGTGACATCGGCTGCCTCCTTTTTGTATCGGACGTCCTGGCGTCCTTTACAACTGACGTCATATTTGCTTACCTTTGGTGTTCTGGCCGATCGTGGGCTACTGGGGAGCGGATAACCCATTTGTTAGGACTGCAACAGTGAATACACTCTAACATCTACATTTATGGTAAGTGTATACAATTGTACTTTCTTCAAGTTTCCTGCAAGTATTCTATAGAGATTTCCAGAACATCTTCCAGTGAAACATTCTCTTCAGCTTCATCCTTGGTCAACTGTTACTCTTTCATATGAGAACTCCTTGGTCTGCCACTACACAGTGTTGACTGCATCAGAGTTGCCGTTTCCTGCTCCTTCCCTTGTGCAGCTCCAGCTGAACTTTTGTACTGCTTTCCTATTGAAGGCTCCAAAGTCTCTTCTTATGGCAACTGATCAGATGCTTCCCAATTTCTCTCATTTCTCCTTAATTTGGGGACTCATTGTCAACCTGTGATGTTATCGGAGTTGAATTATCTGTACTAAGTCCTTCACTTCACAGGTAATCCATAACTTCATTTTCTGTTTAACTTCTCCATTACTAATTCTTTCTTCTCATTTACCCCTTTGTTTTCTTAATTTTTGTATTGTGAAGTTTTCCGTATGTGGGTGCTTTTGACTGTATTTCTCTTCAGTTATATTTGGAGCTGCTTTTATGTATTCATTAGTTTGGCTTTCTCCTTTGCATAAATATCACACCGTTGCAGATCTCTTTTTCCCATGTCCATGTTTTCTCTCTATACCTTTCAAAAATTTCTAGATTTTGTTAATATTTTCACACTTCATCAGTTGCCTCTTCCGAATGGCCCAAGGTTTCTTTGTCTATGTAATGTTTTTAATGGATCTATTGCATTTGAAGCTTTTGATAGTTTTTCTTCTGCGAATATTTTTTTCCTCTAATTTCTCAATCTTTTTGTACATCTTCTATCCAGAAATTCTGTTTCTTGCGTAATGTAGGATTTCTTTCTTATTCTTAATAGTCCACTGTACCATTTTGTGGCTGTTTTTTGGTCCCTCAATTTGTGCTTTTTGAGGACTACTGCCTTCTACAGCAGGGAGGTCATAATCTCCTGAGCTGAGCCTAGCCTAGCCTAACCCCAACCCCATTCAAAGAGAGTTTCCATGTCTTGAGGACTCTACACAGTCATTTTTTTCTAGTCCTGGCACCAGTTCACCTACCAGGATTGTCCACTTTATCCTGTGACTCGCGCACCAAGCAATTTTTTAACCTACTTCTGTCCATGATATTTGCTATATAAAATGTGCAGTCTGTCAGTGTTGTCTTGGTGAGATTTTATAAAACAGGGTCTACTTTGTGAAGGTACTCGCCAAGACTTGAGGATGAATTCAGTTCAGCAATACTACTCTCCTTCTCTTGGTGATTTTTATCATCTCCCCATTCAAACTGCATCATCTCTCCATTTGGACCGCATCATCTCAGTTTGGAATACCAAAATGTGTGTGCAGCGCTCTGGCATTTGGTAATAAGAATTGGTTTGGCTTGAGTACTGTCTAAGGTTGTATAAAGAGGTTTCATGAAGCCTAGTTGTAAGGGGGAGTAAATGTGTGGAGCTTGCATAGTTTGTAGAGTTGGGATCTTAACCGTTGGTTAGATCTTTGTTTATGGGTAGCCATTTGCTTTTTTCTATGGGGATGCAGTGATGCTCAGAGAAGTGAGTTTGTAATGAATCAGCAGATGCTGTTAGATTGGCTGAAGTGTGGAAGTGTTTTCCTTGAAGGCAGAAACTAAAATGGAGAGTTCATATTCAAGTTGAGAAAGGAGACCTTTGTTGATGCCTGCTGTGGCTGGTTGGGATAGAAAAGGGGATTTCTTTTTGGCCCAGAAGAGGAGGGGGTTTATTTTGGCTCTGCCTCTGTCATCCCCTGCTAAATATGGAGGATTAGCGATTGATCGAGCCGTAATTCTCCGTATTTGAAGGTGGAGTTTTTCTGTGGAATGGTTGTAAGTCAATGATGGTCAGGTGCTTGGTGAATTTTCTGTGGTGTTCTAGAAATCGTAGTGTTGTACTTGGAGAGGTTGAGTATTAGTTTATGGTTTGAGCCACTGCTTGGACCTTGTGTTAGTGAGACTGGAGTTGATATTGAATGTTGGTGTGAGAGTATTTGACTGAATTTGATCTGTAAATAACCATATCAGTAGCATAGAGGATGAGTGGGACATGAGGGAGGTCACAAAGATGTTTGTTAATGAATATGGAGAGGGGTGGGGGCCAGAGTAAAATCCTTGTGGTACAGCTTTGGGAGCGGTGCAAATTCTGTTTGGAAAAGATCGTATTTAACTTTGAAATATCTGTCATTGAGGTAGTTTCTTAAAACCAGGGATTGCACTCTGGAGCGGCTACTCAATTTCATTTAGTTTGTTTTGGAGAAGACTGTCAACGATGTCAAATCGTTTGCCATGTCCTATAAATAGGACACCTGTAAGGGGCCTCTATCAGTGGTCATAACGGGTCTATATTACCGTGTCGTAATGGTAAAAATATGTCACACGAGCGGCTCACATGAGCCGCAAAACTGGAGCAAGAGAACAAACTTGCTATTGTGGGGCTATGCCCCCCACATCCCAGCCAAAATATATATTCCAACTCTTGAGGCGTTGCAGTACAGTGAGGAAAGGGCAAATATTCCAATCCTCACTGTATCGCGACCCAAAAAAAAACAAGTTAGTTCTCATCTAGTTTCACTCATGTGAGCTGCTCTCACATTTTACCATTCAATATGGGAATATAGACTGCAAGTCTTCACTTGGGATGACATCCTGCAAAACAAAGTGCTGTCATATTATTTTGTCCATGTCAGAATCCCTCTGATTAGAGGAGAGCAGAGGATACTAGTAGATATAGACAGTTAGGTGTACACCATCTTTTCTAAAGAGATAGCCAGAAGTGGAAGAATAGATATTTGATGGAAGTGAGAGGTATCTCTTGGGTGTTTGCTTTGGGAGAGGTTTAATTAGGGCAGTTTTCCAAATCTGTGGCATTTTTTTGGGGTGAGATATCAATTATATATGTGGGTGAGAGGAAGACCTAGATTATTTCTGCAATGATATGTGAATCATGAGTTTATACTTCGCAAATCCAGCAGCAGCATCGGTGGAAATATCAAGTAGAATAGAGATGACTTTGAGATGTATGCATTTGAAGTACAAGGAAGTATTAATATTGGTGGGATGGGATAATTTATGATCTGTGATGTGTATATTGATGGGAGATTGATCTTTTTTCCAGAAGATTTCCTTAAAGAATTTTTTTGTTGTGCCGCATTGAATTGTGTTTGCACAGATGGTGTTCATGAGGAAGTTTTCTTCCTGTGTGAAGGTTAACTTTTTAAGAGTGTTTGTTTGGGGGAGTGAAAGAGGGTAGTTTTATTTGAAGATTTGTTTTGTGCCTTCTGATGTACTACTTTGCTAGGTTACATAAGGCTGTAAAAGAGGTGCGTTTGTCAGTTTTGGGGGATTGTTTCCATGTATGCTTCGTCCCATAGAGTATGAAGGTTTTTTTGAGTTCAGTGTATAGCTATTCAGTTTTGGTGGGTTTAGCTTGTGGATAAGCAAGAATAATTTGTCTTGGATCTGTAGTAGAAATTTGGTTAGGCTTAGAGCTGCTGTATGTAAGGAGCGTGTCTGGTTCCAGTTGTGGGCTGTGAGAAAGTGTTTGAGTTTGTAAATATTAGTGGACTGATTTGTGAAGGCTTGTAATATTGGTGTCATTTTTATAGGATGGTTGATAATTGTAAAGGTGGTTGGGCAATGGTCCCTTTGTGATGTTGGCAGAATGTTTGAAATAGTTTGGTATGTTTGTAGCAAGTTGTTTGGAGGATCTGTGGTTAGGTCTTGTTGGTTCTGTTTGAGCTGAAGGAGACCTAGGCCTGTTAGGAAAGTACACATGGTAAATGAAAGCAGATCATAATTGAGGCTAAAGTCTCCTTAAATAGTTGTTGTAATTTGATTTGAATATATTTAGCGAAGGGGATGGCTGATAGGCTGTAGCAGTCAGTAATGCTTTCCTTTTGTGAGATGGACATTTTAAGAGAATCCAGGTAGGAGTAGTCTGAGGACGAGTTTCTTTGGGGAATATTTGGCTTTAGGTTATGTTTGTACATGGAGAACCTCCACCAGGTTGTTTACTTAGTCTGGCATCACTGATGTACTTGTAAGAGGTTAGATGCTGTTTGAAGTTAGGGGAGTGTTTGACCCAGGATTCTGTGATTCCTAGACTGTCTGTTGTTCTTAGAAATAAAAGCATTTATGTAGTGTACTTTTTTCTGGTACTGTAGACGTTTTGAGGAGGATGTAGACCAGTGTAAGAAGATAGCAGTTTCTCTTGAAAGGGAGTTGTGTGGCCTGGGTTGGGGTCAGTATTGCTCTTCAGAAGGAGTGTTATGATTTTGGAGGATAGTCTGAAGGAGGTCTTGTGCTTTTAGGGAGAAAGAAATATGTTTGAGTCATCGTAATTATATAGGAGAGTGATCCTGGGAGTGGTGGGTGAGTGAGTGGGATTGGTCTTATTACTTTGGGATTGTGGTGGTGGTCTGTTGGTGTGGAAATGATGAAAGTAATGGTAATACGTGGTGATGTGAGAGGCTGGTTAAGTCTTTTATGAAGATGTTTCGTACTGGTTATAGGGAGTGAAGAGGAAAGGAGATAGAACAGGGTACTTTGTGGCAGGATGAGCATTTTATTCTGTGGATGTGTACCATTTGTGTAAGTAAGTAGTATATGGGCATTAGACTTCCAGTAATATTGTACTACTGACATTGAGGGCTGTGAGGTAAAGCAGGTTATACGTTCTTTATGGTGGTGTCCATTAAAGAGGCGTCTTGAGGGAATCAGAGCAGAACAGATGTACTGGATGGTCCAGGGGTAGCTGGGGAATTGGGAGTGGGAGAAAAGTGAAGTAGCACACGGTTCCCAAGAAGGTGGGAGTGCTTAGCAGTGACCTCAGAAATGTGGATGCAGATCTGCGAGGTGTTCAGAACTGAGAGCTTTGAGAAAAGGGGCTCTGCTAATAATTGCATACCAGTAAAGTAGTGCATTTCATCCCAGCACTTTAATAGGGAAAGATAGTTCCTCATAATGTGTGAATAACAAATGCTGGGTACTTCTCTCATCTACCATAGCTTAGAAGTATAAAACCCTAAAAGGAATCTACAAAGAATCTACAAATGGGGATGGAAGTGTTCTGAGAGGAAGAGTCAAGCAAAGAGCAGCCATGGAGGTTCCTCCTGACTTTAACATAGCTATAAAGCAAAACAGTTGTAAAGCACGAAGCACAATTGTCAAGGTAAATGAATAGTGCACCTTAAGTGTTTTAACGTTTTGCTTGATTTTCTTTTTCTTACTTACCTGTGGGAAGAGTATAGATGGAATTCAGTGCAGCGCGGACATCTCTTTACAGTATGTGGATCCATCCAGGTAGCTTGGCAAAGTTGTGAAATACCTGTGGGAGGAAAAGCAAACTGTATTGCTATTGTCAACAATTTAAGTGAATGTGTTTTCCTGTTAAGTCTGGGAAAGTTTCATATTTTTCTTGAAGGAAGATTGCATCTTAAATGTTATAAATGGAATTTCTCTTTTAGGAAGCATTGGAGTTTTGTAAAGTAAATGAGGAATGTTTTATTTGTTTTGAATGGAGCGATTTTATCGATATTGGAGGAAAATGTAAAAGCCTTAGAATTGTTTGGGAGAAATATGTGCTCTGTATTTTTGGTACACAACTCTAACATTATAAACTCTTCCGTTTTTTTTGTTAGACAGCCTCCACCCTAGAGGCTTTAAGCATTATAATTATGTGAATAATTTGATTGTATGCTACTGTTTTTGCAAAATTTTATAACGTTTTTTATTTTTATTTTTTGAAATGCTTTATTGACAGATTTCTGGGAGCAATGTGTTTATAGCAGTGTGATGAGGGAATATTGGACAATTGGGAGCAATGTGTTTATAGCAGTGTGATGAGGGAATATTGGACAATTGGCTTCATGTGTTATGGGAATGTATGTCAATTGTGGCATTTAAGCAGGAGATACAAGATGTTTGTGATATACTGTAGCCAGGGATGGTCACCATATATTTTAGCGGGACTGAAGGGTAATTATAAAGTATGAAAGGGTATTGCTAGCTCTTGTGATGGTAATAAAGCGCATCTTCTGCGAATTGAAGCAGCAGGCCTTTCGCACCAAACTTGATGTCCCGAAATTGAAATAATCCACACACAACTCAAAAGCTGAGGTAGAAGACTTTCGGACTGTTTGAATTCTGGGTTTGATTACTTGAGTTTTCTGTATTTATCTTACTTTACTGTTCCTATCAAAGCTAACTAATTTGTTACCTTGATTAGGGCATTTGATAGATTTGTAGATGCTAGTTTCACAACCTCATCTGATAAGCTGACTTTGTTTTAAGATTAGGTATCAGAGTAGGTAACAGTTTTAGATGCTTGACATAATTCATAGGTGTTTAGGCTAATGACCACTAGGGCCTTTTTAAGCCTAGCCATGCATCCCAAATCTCTGACTAGTTCTGATACCCTTGATAAGTGTAAGCGTGGGCCTGGAGATGAACCATTTACAGATTACCTATTTGCATCAGAGACATAGGTGCCAAACCAGGGATGAATTTCCGGTTTCCCATCCAGTTGTTCATTTTGCACTTGAATTGGATTAGGGAGGAACTCTGCTTCACGTGGATGGGGGAGCCTGTTCCTTAAACGAAGTAGTCTCTGGATACATACCGATCTCTCCAGCAGGTCCTATTTATATCACAGGCAAGGTTCAAGTATTTTTAGAACGGGTAATTCTGGTACTGTTTGTTTTGTGGATATGCAGGAGGTCCATCAGAGTGTGGTCTGACAGTGCCCTGTATGCCAGGCGTAGATCTCCCCTCTAAAGCCTGGGTCTTGAGGCGGTCTGCATAGGACATATTACTTGTGTCCTGTATTCTTTTAGTGAGGAACCTCTGTGGACGTTCCAGTTGTTGGATAGGCCTGGTTAGGTACATACCAAAGGGGGCATTGTACTCAATGATAGGTCTGATGAATGCCGGATACAGTGGAATAATGACTTTCTTGGACTTGTATAAAAAGAGAAACGGCTTCAGGTAAAACCCAGATGCACAAAACCAGAACTATATATATAACCAAAAATTCATCTTGAAGCAATTAGTTTTGCGAAAGCGCTCACCACTGTTCTTTTTTTGTGTAATAAAGACGCTATTGTGTGGTACCTCGGTGTATTTTTGGTTATACTTTCTTGGACTTGCACGCTATACCAAAGTTGTGTAGCATAAAATGATTTCCTCACCACTGTAGACACGTGATGATCACAGCCTAGATTGCTATCTGTGTGTGTCCCTAAGTCCCTGTCTACTGGGTCAACTCTAAGGGGTGTGTTGTCAATATGATTGTTACCAGGGATGGATGACTTCCCAAAGGATACTGTTATGCATTTCTTGGCCTTTAGTTTGTCCATGATTCTCACACCAGTTGTTGGTCTGTGTCCGCTCCTCCTGGAGAGAACATTTGTCTGTATGAGATTCATTGACTGCTCCTAATTTGCAATCATCTGCAAATCTAGTCAGCCAGAGACCACTGACATTGGCCTTGACTTCTGAAAAGTAAATGCCAAAAAGGAGTTGATCAAGGGCTGATCCCTGAGGGGCTCCACTTGTGACTGGCCTCTTTATAGAGTTCTAATTTCGTGGGTCCTCTCTTTGAGCCAGTTGGGTATCCAATGGGTGACATACTGGTTTTTACCTAACCTCTTGAGTTTGTCAGCATTGCCCAAGTGGGGTATTGTCAAATACTTTGGCCAGGTCAAGGTAGGGCAGTGTGAATGATTTTGCCCTCATCCATTGCTTTGGTGACCTTCTCAAAGAAGTCCACCAGGTTGAATAGGCATGATGTGCCCTTTACGAAACCAAACTGGTTTGGGTCCAGTGTCTGGAGGTTTACTATATCTCTCTTGATCATTTCCATGGCTTTACATATAAGAGTAGTGAGACTTGTGGGTCTGTAGTTTCCATGGTCTGTAGATGGCCCACCTTTGTGCAGAGGGATGACTGTTGCCTTTCTCCATTCATGAGGCATGAAGCCAGTTTGGAGGCTAAAGTTAAACAGTAATTCCAGAGGCCCTGATAGGTCATGTTTTATGCTATTTAGAAGGCATCCTGGGATATTGTCTGGGCCCATTGATGCAGTGCTCTTGGTCTTAGAGCATTAAGGACTTGTTCCCTAGTGATAGTAGGGGGAGTTATATTTGATGATATTTCTTGAGGGAAGGTAGAGGGGGAGAGAGAGGAGTAAAGTTGGAGAGAGGCCAAACTTCCCTCAAATTTGGCTTTGGTAGACTTTTTGTTCTCTTGAGATGTTTAAGTTTAGAGTGCTTTTATCCTGTGTGGTGCTGCAACCTCTAATTTTTGCCATGCTTTTCTTCCTGCTGTTATACATCCGATTGATTTTGTGAATCCACCAGGGTGGCTTGTTTCTGAGCGAGTTCGGTAATCCTTTCTCGTAGGTACAGTTGCCTCTATACAGCTATTAACATGCTTGTACAGGGTTTCTGTGAACAGTTCTGCATAGGCAGAAGTGTTCTCAGGGTTTATATGGGCTTGAAATTTTGCCAGGTTCTCACTTAATAGCAGAAGGTTAGATTAGCCTTAGAATAGTTCCTGAATATTCCCGGTTTAGCTTTGGGTCCAGGTTTTATTTTTTACCTCAAAGGAGACCATTTTGCAGTCTGACGTTACCAGGAAGGCATTACAGTAGGGATGTACAGCACTCTCCCATATTATTGAGGACCAGATCCAGTATGGTTGCACCCCTGGTTGGTGTATTGACTTATCTGGTCCCGGGAGTTTGTTTACAAAATCCAGGAATCTCTGTGCATGTACATTTGATGTCATATAGGATTCCCAGTTGATAGTGGGGTAGTCACCCATGAATATGGTATCTGGTTGGATGGTTCGTGTTTCTAATAAGTTTAAATAGATGGTATGGGTTTCCTGGGTCATAGAGGGGGACCTATAGCTTGCAAGGAAGTGGTAAAGGATTTCCCTATTGCGATTTGAACATGGAGCAGCTCAAGTGCATTGTCCTGTTTGTCCTGTTTGACCAGCCTTAAAGTACATTTATTTTTGATGTAAATAGAGACACCTCCACCTTCAGACCCTGCCTGTGTAGTAACTTCATCTGATTAGTTAATTTTGTTTTGATTAATGTAAATAGGTTTCAATGAGAGGATATTTTATAACATTGATGCATCCTTTGCAAAGAATTTCAGGAAAGGATACTGCACCACTTGCAAAGTTTAATATCCTTCTGAAGCTTTGCAATGGTTTTGGGTGTTTGGTATGCTTCTGTACCTCTAATGCTCTTTCTTTTGAGGCAGAACTGGTTGGGGTGAAGACAGTGCAGGTAATTGGGAAGACATTTAAGACAATGCTTGGAGTTGTCAGTGGCTGCAAGACTGTTTCCACTGGCACAGGAACTAGGAAGAAAGGTTAACTGTAAGAGGAATGGTCATGCGAGTGTCAGTCCTGTAGGTTTTACTTGCTGTAGGAGCTCATTTTTGAGATTAACCATTATCACACAGCTATACTTTCAGACGACTTGACAATAATTGTTTCACTGCATCAGTAAAATATTCTTTTGATGAGAAGTGGTTGCACTAGGATCAAGATGCTTCATGTTTATCTCCTTTAGCATGCAAGACTGCTGCACCATTTTGTTTTACTCCCCCCCCCCCCTGCTATCTGCCTAATGGCACCTCTACTTTCATCCATTTGTTCCATTCATTCCACAAAGATGGAAAACTAAATTCTCTGGATAGGGAAGAGTCCTGCGGCCATTCATTCCTGCCCAGGAATTCCAGTCAGCTTATATCTTTCCCAAGGTAAAATCCTGGTGGTGAGGAGTGAGACAGCTTGCTGGTTCTAGGGAGAAGTCTGCTTTGAACAGAGTAATACCCCCCATTCTGTAACTTGTCTGTGGCTGTGTATCCCTCCAGCAATGTCTGCAGAAGTCTACTGCAGTCCCTAAGCTGATGTTTACTTTCCTGTGGGATTATTATTATTGTAGTGCATGGAGTGCAGTGATTACGCTCAGTCAGAAAGACAAACCGGTTAAGTGTCAGAGTGGCGCGAGACCCCCCATGTTAACAGTTAAGCACCCCCTGCTTAAGTTAAGGTCTGGTCCAGTGCTAGACACACTAATTCACCACTGTTGAGTAGCATATAACAATGGGCATAATAAAAGATGTTTGTCTACTGTCTGTACTGCTAATATGTCCTGACTGCTTTATAAACTTGAGTTGTTAGAATAACAAGTGTTCCTTTTGCTAGATGCAAAAAATAAAATTAACATTTGCTTCTGTCATGTGTAGCTGTTGCATAATACTTTTATTTGAAAATTTAAAAGTACTGATTCATTTTACAAGTCCCGCAATGATGCTTCATTTGTTTTACTAAATATGAAAGCAGGATGCGAGACATGTTTTGTAAATCTCCCCAAAAAAGTTTTAAAGTATTTTATGCATCTCTTATTTTGAGAATAAAGTTGTAACAGGATTTTTATAACTCAGAGTGACTTTTGGTTGAAGAGTAAATTTTCTTTTGCATTTGCATTTTAAGGCTTACTTCAGACTGATGATAAAATTGCTTTGAAAGAAATTACAAGACAGCTGCAACTAGAAAATGTCGTGGGAGACAAAGTTTTTGTAAGTATTTGTTTTAATAACAAGTACCCAGAGTGAAACTTTTAGCTTTCTTATCCAGTGTTTGCATATAAAGATTGACTTTTCTCATTTTCAAATGATTAGCCAGCTGTGGTACAGCTGACACTTTGCTGTACTAATCCCAATGTTCTTCGTGTTTCACTGTTGCAGTCATTACATTTGGGGTAATCTGCTGGCAGGTTGCCTTCAGTCGGCCTGATTAACAAAGTCTTGGGTCCTGCATTGGTTGCTGTCCCTTCTTCCATGACGTCAGGTCGTCAGGGGTATAAAACATGCAGCCGACACCATTACATCAGTGCCGCACGGTGCCCAAAGCAGAAGCAGTTAGTAAGTGCTGGTCGGCAGACTCCTGAAATTTTCGTTTTCGAGTTTTAGAACCGAAGTCTTCAACTAAAAAGCTAAGTACCCCGTTGGGGAAACTTTTTCATCTGAAGTAGGAGATTCATTTGTCTGCAACCTGTGGGTTATGGATCTGATATCGGATCCGAACCGGCATGGTTTACCAGCTATGGATCCAAGCTCTCAGCTCCTCCCTTCACCCATAATGCCCTGCTCTACCCTCATGACCTCAGATCTCGTTTGCCGCGCATGGTGACCAGATTGTGTTTTTCCAGCTCTCCAGCTAAGTGCTATATTTAGTGTTTAAAGTACTCAATTTTGAAATTTTTTGGTTAAATTTGTGTGAAAGTGTAGGTTTCCTCTTGTATTACTTTTTAGAGTTTAAAACTTAAATTTATATCCCTCCCTCGCTGGTAGCGTGAGTGTGTGTTTGGGCCTGTGAGTGTTTTTGTTACTTTTACTTTAGTTCTAGTAACTTTATTTGTTGGTTTTGGGATGTCTGAGCAGCCCAAAGCTATTTTTTCTAAGTGCTCGAGTGTGGCCATAAGCTTTCCCCAGCTGATGGCCACACTCGGTGTGTTAGATGCCTGGGGTTGAACACCTCACATCTGGATGTTCCATTTGTGCAGGGTTCAATCCCAGGGCATTGAAGGAGCGGAGGTCCAAGCTTGTTTTGGCGGGTCTCTTGCCGGACTCGGCTCGGCCTCCGCTCCTTCGGGGTAACTGCTTCCACGGTTGTTCCCTCTCCGGCTCCCCTCCCTCCTGGGACTCAACCTCCCGTTTCTGGTTGGAGGAGAGAAGCTAGAAGAAGGACCGGAGGAGAAGCACCATAAGCGGCGGGCCGAGACCTCTGTTCGGCCCCGCCAGCCAAGCGGGCTTCTCCCCGGCCTCCTTGTCTGCTGGCTCTCCCTCCTCGGCCCGGTCTCCAGTGTGTTTGTTTTCACGGGACCTGAGGAGGAGGAGACCCGATCTCAGTCGAGGCTATCGAGGAGACACTCAAGGCCTACCTCGGTAGCCTCGTCGAGATCAACTTATAGCCTGTCGGACGCTGATCTGGACCGGATGATGAGAAGGTTCATCCAGGCCCAGATGCAGATGGGAGTGCTCTTGCCTCCCCTCTGGGGGAGCTCGACTTTTCAAGCCAATTGTTCCTTCTCCGACCCGCTACCGGGTTCGAGCAGTTGAGCCGAGCAGCTCGGGCCGGGGTGGGTCGCCGATAGTACTTGGTACCGGATCCGACCCTGCCCTCGAGTGCATCGGATCCGACCTCTCGGAGCCTGGATCCGAGCTTCGGATCCGGGGGGATCAGTGCTCCTTCGGTGCCGTCTGTGTCGGAGCGCACTGTCCCTTCGGATCAGAGCGCTTCGGCGCCGGTTCCGATCCACTCTTCGGATCCGAGGGGGGGCCGATTGTCGGATCCTTTGGTTGAGGTCGGCTCCCCTTCGGCTTTGATGTAGTGGAGAGGGCCCTGTTGAGGGTCTCCGGACCCCCGGCACTTGTTTCGGCTCCGTCCCACGCTCCCTCTGCACTGGGTCAGGCTTCCACCATCCGGCCCTTGGGACAGCCCGCTTCTGTGCCCCAAGCTGTTCCCCTGGAACAGGTTGCTGCTTGAGAGGAGTCCTCTGACAGCCCCCAGAGGATGTTCCTCAAGCATACGTGCAAAGGAGGCACATTGACTCCCCGAGTCTCTCACGGAAGACACGGATTTGGAGGAAGGGAAGGCGCCCCACGGTCACCCCGAGGATGTCTCATTTGGAGACATCATGGAAATGCTCATAAGGGGTGGTCTGCCCCAAGTCTTCCTCGGACTAGTCCGTGTTCTTGGAGGCATTTGAAGCGGGCCCGTCTACCTCTTGGGTGTCTCCTCCTGCCGACCCCTGGTGGACCTCATTACCACCAGGGCGTGGAAGGAACCGGACACCGTGGAGCTAATCCCTCAAGAGGCCCGACGGATCCTCAGTCCACCGCTGACCCGTGCCCATTGGAGTAAGGGGCCTCTGGTAGATGCCATGTTGACGGGCGGCCACCAAGAGGGAACTTGCTCAGGAGAGTCCTCAGTCCATCCCCGAGCAAGGAGTCTCGGATGATGGACCGCAGAAGCGGATGTTTAGTTCAGCGACCTTCTCGGTAAGGGCGCTGAACTACCTGGCACACGTAATTAGGATGCAGCGCGATCTTATTAAAGAATACGCTGCATCTCCCCCAGAGTCCATGTCGGAGGAGGACAAAGTGCTGCACTCCACCCGCATGGCCACTCTTAGATCAGTTACCAATACCTCTATGCGGCTACTCTCCCATGCTACGGAAGGCGCCGCTAGAGCCGCAGGGTCAGGTCTGGTCACTAGACGTCAGGCCTGGCTCCGTCATTGCGATTTCTCAGAGCCCTTCAAAGCGTCATTTGCGAACGCCCCCTTTGGTTCTGCCCTCTTTGGCAAAACCGTTCGCGATACTTTGACCCAGAGCGAGAAGGACGGGAAGACGCTGTCTGCCGTCGGAATCCGCTTCTCTGCACCCCAGAGGCCCTATTCTAGGAACCAAAAGGGTCAGAAGAAGATGTGGTTCCGGAAGTCGCAGCAATCCCAGCCTGCTCAGGACAACCAGTCCTTCCGTGGCAGAGGAGGACAGGGAGGACGCCGCCCTAGAGGCAGAGGGGCTCCCAGGAACTTAGGGTCCAGAGAACCCTTCTCTGAACGGCCCGCGCAGCAACCCTGAGGGGTTGCCCAGCTGCTCCACTCTGGAGGCAGTCGGGGGACGTTTTTCGGAGCACCTAGCGGCATGGGAGTCCCATCAGACCGCTGGGTTCTCCAGATCATATCCAGAGGATACCGCATCCCATTTCGTCACTTACCAAAATTGAAGTCCCTCCCAGACGTTCCACCCGGTCAACGGGAGGCCGCTTTGGCAGAAATTGGCCATCTGCTAAAGAAAAGAGCCATCCAGCCCGTCCCCCCAGACCAGATCGGATCAGGGTTCTACTCCAGGTTCTTTTTAGTGCCAAAAGACGGGGATCTAAGACCAATTTTAGACCTTTCTCTTGAACCTGGCAGTTCCCAAGGAGAAGTTCGAATGGTCACTCTGCAATCTATTCTCCCCCTTCTGGGAGAAAATCACTGGATGTGTTCCATAGACCTCAAAGATGCACTACCACATTCTAATGGACAGGCGCTCCAGGAGGTTTCTCAGCTTCCGGCTGGGAGCCAGTCACTACCAGTTCCGGGTCCTTCCCTTTGGTCTCACCACAGCCCCCAGGGTGTTCACCAAAGTATTAGCAGTGGTAGCGGCCCACCTGAGGCTTCAGGGGGTGCAGGTCTTTCCCTACCTGGACGACTGGCCTTACCGCCCCCAACAAGGCATCTACTACTATTGGCGAGACTCCTTTCTCCATCTTGCTCCCAGTCTGGGCATCACTATAAATACAAAGAAATCCAACCTAGCACCCACACGGCTCATAGATTTTATAGGGGCCAGGTTAGACACAAGGAGCTTGAAAGCCTTCCTCACTGCGGACAGAGTTCAAAATCTGCAGCTCCAGGTGCGGGCCATTCTCCACTCAAGTTCAGTTCCAGCGGAGTTGGTCCTGAGGGCTCTAGGGTCCATGGCGTCTGCTATAGCACTTCCTCTCGCCAGGCTCAATATGCGCATCCTCCAGTGGACTCTCTTAGTACAGTGGTCGTACCTTGCTCTTCCTATGCATCATCCCATTGCGATCAGCAAGGCTTGCAAGCGGTCCCTCCTGTGGTGGCTTCACTCTCCAGATCTCCACGGAGGCCGCCCATTTTGTGCTTCTCCACCTCTCGCCACGGTGACCACGGACGCCTCCCGCCTCGGGTGGGGGGGGGGCATTTTGCAGGCCGGACCGTCCAAGGTACGTGGAATGATTCAGAGACCTTACTGCATATCAACGTTCTAGAGATGAGAGCAGTGCTCTTAGCGTTGCTAGCACTTCAGGACTTTCTTCCCTTGGGAACAATTGCGATTCAGTCGGACAACATGTCGGTTGTCTGGTATATCAACAAGCAAGGAGGAACCAGGTCTTACCCTCTTTGTCGAGAAGCCATGAGAGTTTGGGAATGGGCAATCTCCACCAACCGCTTTCTAATAGCAACGCACATTCTGGGTCGGTCCAACATCCTGGCGGACAAGCTCAGTCGCACCATTCTGACCCCTTACGAGTGGTCTCTCAATACTCAAGTAGCGGAACGCATATTCGCACGGTGGGGAACTCCTTCATGTGATCTTTTTGCCTCTCCCTCAAACACCAAGTGCGACAGTCTTTTCGCTCTGATACCTCCTCCAGGAGGTTCCCCAAGAGACGCTCTGGTGCATGCTTGGCCACCCGGTCTTCTGTATGCTTATCCCCCCCCTTGCCTCTGATGCTCCAAGTTCTTCAGAAAGCCTCTCGGGTGGGGTGCAGAATGATTCTCATTGCTCCGTTTTGGCCTCTATAGATCTGGTTCCCCTTCCTAAGGTCTCACTCGGTGAATCCCCCTTGGATTCTAGATCCCATTCCGGATCTGATATCTCATCCATCCTGCCTATCTCCTCCGAACCTAGACAACCTGAAGCTGACCGCTTGGCTGCTCCAGTTCCACTCTTTATCAGGACTCCCGGTATTTCGTCCCCTGTTAAGGCGATCCTGGTGGCAGCTCATAAACCGTCCACTAGGAAAGTCTACCAGCAAGTGGAAACTGTTTTCTTTGTGGGCGGAGCAAGGCCTGAACCCTTCACAGTTCCTCCCTTTAGTGCTTGATTTCTTAACCACTCTTTTTTAACGATGGTGCCAGCAGTTCCACAGTCAAAGTACAACTGGCGGCAATTTCACATTATCACATTGGTCATGACTCCAGTCCACTCATGTCGGCAGTTGTGTAAAATTTTCCTTAAAGGTACTTTCCTTCTCAGGCCCCTGTAAAATAAGCGGTTCCTCCTGGGACCTTTCTTAGTTCTCCAGGCCTTGACCACCCCTTCTAACCGCGGCTACGGTAGATCTCAAATTCTTGTCGCTCAAGACTGCCTTCTTAGTAGCCATTACTCGGCCAAGAGAGTTTCAGAACTCCAAGCATTATCAGCTAAACCTCCTTACTTGGTCTTTCATCCGGACCGTGTTTACCTCAGGACCAACCTGTCCTTTCTTCCTAAAGTAGCTTCTGAAGCAAACATTAATCAATCCATTAACCTCCCTGTTTTCTTTCCTAAATATGAAAACAAAGGTGAATACAAGCTTCACTCCTTAGATGTTCACAGGCAACTTAGATTTTATCTAAACAGAACGTCTGGTCATAGGCAATCCGACCAGTTGTTCGTTTCCTTTGCTAAATTTAATTTGGGCAAGCCAATTTCTAAAGTCTCTCTGTCTCGCTGGATTTCACAATGTATCTTATTGGCTTATCAAGCTTCAGGAAGGCCCGCACGGAGGGTGTACACGCCCATTCAACCCGGTCAGTCTCTACCTCGGCAGCCTTTAAGGCTAGGATTCCTCTAGATGATATTTGTCCAGCAGCCACGTTGGCTTCATCTCATACTTTTATTTCCCACTACAAGTTGGGTCTTGCATCTAGGGGTAGAGCATCATTTGGCTCATGGTGCTCGGGAATATCCTTCCCAAA
>NC_056741.1:324207324-324234035 GCF_019279795.1 Protopterus annectens | reverse complement strand
ACAAAAGAAAAACCATAATGAGGCACACGCACAGGCCAGACATATAATAGAGCATGTGTTTGGCATGCTCAGGTCATGGTTCTGGTGTCTGGACACATCCAGGGGAGCCTTGCAGTATTCACCAGCTATATGTACCCAGATTGTTATGGTATGTGCTATGCTACACAATATGATCCTGCAGAAACAGCTGTAGCAGGAACAGCATGGGGCAGGGCCACACAGCCCCCCCCACCAATACCAAGGCCTGAACAGGCGCAGAGTGACCCGGAGGAGGAACAACCTGAGCCTGCCCCAGTAGGCAGATGTAGGCATGCCCAGTATGCCATGACTGTGGCAAAGTGGCAATGCATAGCATGTGCACTGACACAGTAGGGGCCCAGGGAATGACACCTCTCTCTGACTCGCACATACAGCAAAAGGTATGCCAAACATGACATTACCTATGTTCAACCATGTATAGGGAGTGTACTATGTGCATCTAACATAGGCAGCCCACCAGCACCATCTACAAGTCTGGCACACCCTCAAGGTAAGTCAATCAACCTGCCAATTGCCAAATGGAGGAGAATGTGTCATTACCTGTAGCTATGGTATGGATGTAAGCATGCAAGGAAAATGGGGGCTGAATGTTATGGCAGCAGACAGTAGACACCCATAGTGGCACCATGACATCTGTAACACATACTGGAATCACCATAGTAGCCAGTACTACACAGGGTGACAAAACCCACTGCAGGAAATGTGCTGAGTGTCATGTGTGTCCATATGACCCACACATGCCAGTCAGGACAGTTCACATACCCAACAACAGTCTCAGCCTGCAGGACAGGTGTAGACAAACCCAAACAGAGCCTGTGCCATGGCTCCTGAATGATGGCCATGGTTAACCTCCCCCCCAGGCCTACACAGACAGATCACAGCAGGGCAGGTAGTGGGATGTTAGTTCTGAAGGATAGGAAGTCAGACAATAATATGTAGGGCAACCAAAGCCACGATCTGTAGTACACTGGTATGCCTCTAGTCAGCATGATAGTTAGCAATACAGAATGAAATGGAGTACCTGACATACCAGTACAGTCATAGCAAATGTGTACAAGTGTCTCGTGTGCCCCCCCAACATCTTACACAGTAATGCAATAACAGTCAGGTGTGCCCCCCAACCCTGTGTAGAAATGTAGAAATAGACAGGTGTGCCCCCCCATGTAGTAATGTAATAACAGTTAGGTGTGCCCCCCATCCTGTGTAGAAATGTAGACATAGTCGGCTGAGCCCCCCCCATCCTATGCAGACATGTAGGAACAGTCACTGCCAAATCAGTGGATACCCTGCAGAAACAGCATGCCACCTGTCGGTGTACAACACCAAGGTCAGCACTGCAGTACAAACTACCTGGACTCAATCCACAGATTAAATACAGAAGGCCATACTGGGCATGCTCACACACTTTAACACATGAAGGCCATGTCTGCAAACACCAGTGGACCAGACATATCTGGCAGTTGCAGTTGTTAGTGCAGACACTTGTCAGCATGCACCACGCATGCCTTGCACACACAGTGGCTAGGAATACAGACATATATGTAAGGACAACACACTATAATAAGCCAAAGGTAGATATACAGAGATGTGTGGAAGAGGGTGACCATGACAAGGAGCCATCCAGGCCTGTCCCACCCAGCACACAGCCAAAGGGCCCCAAACACATGAGGTTCAGATGTCACTCACTGCAGATACTAGCCACCAGTATCTGTCATCATTACAGACTATTGGTGCACGTGCCAGCTGTGAAACATGACTGTACAAGGAAGCAGTCATCTAGCAGCTGAATACACGTACCTGTGGAATATGACCCTGTGTGTGCCTGCATGTGGCGTGTCAACCTCTAGATGAATGTGTTATGGCCCATGCACATACACTGCCCTCCCCATAGCCCTACTATGACAAGCCTGCTGAGGTCATCCACTGTGAAATACACCTTTGGGAGAGTTGTAGCCCAGTAATCTCTGTGGCATGTACCATAGTGTCGTACTGCTGTAGTGTGATAAACTAGTTAGGTAGGTGTTCAATTCCCAGACATGGCAAGTGTGTGTGTGTGTGTGTGTGTGTGTGTGTGTGTGTGTGTGTGTGTGTGTCTGTGTGTCTGTGTAGAGAGCAATGCTTTTTAGGCTAGTCACACTCCCCACAATTCAAATGCTCAGCCTTGGCAAGGCTGCTGATGTCATCCACCTAGTAATACACCTCTGGAAAGCTATAGCCGAGTAATCTCCGTAGCGCATCCTGTAACTGCGTACCAATGTAGTGTAATAAACTAGTTAAGTAGGAGTACTATTCCCAGACATGGCAAGTTTGTGTGTGTGTCTGTGTAGAGAGCAATGCTTTTTAGCCTAGTCACATTCCCTACAATTCAAATGATCAACCTTGGCAAGGATGCCGATGTCATCCACCTAGTAATACACCTCTGCGAAGCTGTAGCCCAGTAATCTCAATAGCACGTCCTGTAACTGCGTACCGCTGTAGTGTAATAAACTAGTTAGGTAGGAGTACTATTCCCAGACATGGCAAGTTTGTGTGTGTGTGTGTGTGTGTGTGTGTGTGTGTGTGTGTGTGTGTGTGTGTGTGTGTGTCTGTGTAGAGCGCAATGCTTTTTAGGCTAATCACACTCCCTACAATTCAAATGTTCAACCTTTGCAAGGCTGCTGATGTCATCCACCTAGTAATACACCTCTGGGAAGCTGTTGACTAGTAATCTCCATAGCGTGTCCTGTAACTGTGTACCGCTATAGTGTGCTAAACTAGTTAGGTAGGAGTTCTAGTTCCAGACATGGCAAGTGTGTTGTGGATGTATGTTTGTGTGTGTTCCTTTGTCAGTGTAGGGAGCAATGCTTTTAAGTCCATTCACAGACAGTACAACCTCCAATGGTCCACTTTGGCAAGTGTGCTGATGTCATCAACTGTGAAATACACCTTTGGGGAAGGGATAGTCCAGTAATCTCCATGGCGTGTGCCATAACTGTGTACTGCTGTTGTGTGATATACTAGTTAAATAGGAGTTCTAACCCTAGCCTTGGCAACTGTGTATGTTTGTGTCTGTCTGATTCTGTCTGTGTGGAAGGCAATGCTTTTTAGGGTAGGCACACCCCCTACAATTTAAATGCTCTACCTTGGTAAGGCTGCTGATGTCATCCACCACAAAAAACACCTCTGGAAAGGTTGTAGCCCAGTAATCTCCATAGCGTGTGCCATAACTGCGTACTGCTGTAGTGTGATTCAGAACTCTGGTAGGGTTCTATACCCACCCATGGCAGTTCTGGATGTTTTGTGTGTGTTTCAATGTCTGTGTAGGGAGCTATGCATCAGAGGCTAGTCACACTCAGTACATTTCAAATGCTGTACTTTGGCAACCTGCTGATGTCAGCCATTGTGTTATATACCTTTGGGGAAGGCGTCTTCCACTAATCCCTGTGGTGTGTCCTATAACAGCTCCATGCTGTAGTGTGTTATAGACCCCTGTTAGGGGTTCTATAACCACACATGTCAGTTGTGGATGTTTTGTGTGTGTTCCACTGTCTGTGTAGGGAGCAATGCATTTTAGGCTAGTCACACTCAGTACATGTCAAATGCCCTACTTTGGCAATCCTGCTGATGTCAGTCAATGTGATATACACCTTTGGGGAAGGAGTACTGCAGTGATCACCATGGCATGTACTATAACTGTGTAGTGTAATAAACTAGTTAGGTAGGAGTTCTACTCTCAGACATGATATGTATGTGTGTTTGTGTGTGTTTGTAACTTGTATCCAGTGTGGAGGTGGGTGTGAGTGTGTGACACCTGGACCCAATGTGGAGCGGGTTTGGCAAATTTCTTATATGGTGGCCCCAGTATATATCACAATGTCCACTGTACAGGGATAACAGCTGTGAAATAGTCGAGAGGCTGGGGTGCATATCCATACCCATACATGTGACATCAAGGCCAGGCAATCACAGTTAGCAACCCCAGTATTACCCAGAGCACACTCTCAACCCATGTCTCATACACACACACACACACACACACACACACACACACACACACACACACACACACACACACACACACACACACACACACATGCCGAAGCAACAGCCAATACGTGTGCAGTACACTGCATATTGGTGACTGATAGTAACTATGGTGTGAATGCAGTGGCCTACAGAGGGTTTAGCACCCTGTCCATCAGTACGATAGGCACATAATTGCAGAGAGTGTGCCTTCAGTATGTTTCCCACTGGATGCCTGCAACAACTGTGGTTCCATCAAATGCGATCCACAAAGGACATACCATGCCTTACACACATGCCCTGTATGGACAGATGCCACTGACACCAGGGAATACCTGTAGCATGCTATCAATGTAGGTGCAGGGTCAACCTGCTATCCATTACCTGGCCCCGCCACATGAGGGCAGGACTGTCACATCTGATGATAACATTCTGTGTACACAACATGGGCCAGACAAACCAGGTACACTTCCACATGCCACTGTACGTGAATGTGGGACTTGTGCACATCCCAGACACCGACCATATCATGGTGTATAGAACACATACATGGCAAGCATTGCACAGCACTGGCCACACACAATAGTAACCCAGGTCACTGGATGGTGAATACTATACCCACCTGTGTGGGTCATTCCAGACACTACACCCCTTAGCCATAATGCAGACCATTCTCATGTGGCCTGATGCCAAGGTATACCCTTCACCTAGCCTTGCACAGCCATCTGGCACAGTCAACCACTACACATCCATGAAGCAATGCACACATGCATGCCGGTACTGACCCCCCTGTGTCTGTGTGTGTGGTATATGATGCTTCCGACCACATTCACACCCAATACCACCCCCATTGGCATACTGAAGCATGCTCTCTAATGTCAGACACTTTCACACATTCTTTGACCATAGAACCCTAGAATAACCCCTGTGGGCCAATTGATACCTATGCTTTACTGTATTGTGGCAAAGTAACTGGTTAGGAAGTGCATTCACTACCTTGCCAAGTGTGGCAATGTGTACGAGTCCCTTAGAGAGTGTGGCTGTGTTGACACTGACACCTATTTATGTGGACAGGCTCATGTGCTACACCTACTGTATCACAACAGTGTTGCAGATGTCACTCACCAGCACATATACATCTGGACAGCTCACCAACATGTAAACTATGTGGCACATGCAATAACTGCATACACATGATAGCTATGCATAGTCAGTCAGGTGTTTGAAACCTTGTACTGGTAGGTGTGTGACACAAACATGCTTAAGTTTTACTCACCCACACCTTTCCTGACATACTTTGTCTCTGTCTGTCCCTCTCACACCCTCTCTGGTGGATGTGGAGATGTACACCTGCTTTGCTTAGGCAGCAGCTTGTGTTTTCTCAGTGATGGTCATGATCAGCTGATGGCCTCTGCACCAATTGCAGTCCTCCTCTAGCTGAGTGCATGTGGAACAGCTCTGGAACCATTCCCATAGCCAATTGCATGGAAACACACTCCAATATCTGGGAACATCGTGTTGGTGTTGGCCCTTTACATCCACTGTGGGCAGGAACTAGATCTGTTGTTTGGTGAACAGCATCTCAGATGGACTGGGGATTTACCTCTAACAACATACACTGTGGAAAAAGGGAAACACACAGGAGAGGGATGTGCCTGACCTGACTACAGACTGTAAGTGCTGCTATACTGCATGTGGAGAAATGTTGGTTTAACAGTTTGTGTGTGTGTGTGTGTGTGTGTGTGTGTGTGTGTGTGTGTGTGTGTGTGTGTGTGTGGATATGGCTGTCTTACATGTTGCAATACCTGCCATGTCAGTTCTATGTTTATGAGGAATCTGCATCTGCAGGGTTGTCTGCAGACTGGGCAGTGTGTTGTGCCCTTGGTGTCATGTGTTACCCACAGAGCACTTATCTGTGAATTGCAGAAGGTAGTGTGGGGATTGCAGTCTGTAGATGGTGAAAGCCGTGAAAGTTACTGACTTCATATCCCTCATAGGACACATGTTGCAATAAACCCTGTTACAACAGTACATGTATGAGGTTATCACAGCAACATGTCAATATTGGCCTTGTGTATGTGCTTCCAGCAACAACTCTGCCAACCTTTGTATATATGTCGTGCATTAAGAGGTGCATATGTGCTGTACACCATCATTAGTGTCATCATATCTGATAGCAAGCCAGTGAGATATCAGAATGCTACACATGTTATCTACAGTACGGGTAATATTTGACGACATTACCAGGACATTCTATGGTTGTTTGTACAGTGCTGAGGTCTGCGTAACTATGGTGAATGTCGACAGTGTGTGTATTGTTAATATGTTCTTTAGCCTGTGTACAGACTGTGGTAGATGTTGTTATAAGTCCCATTCTATCTGATGTTACATGCTGCTCCACTGTATGTTACCGTATTGGCTTACATGTTTGCAGGGCCATACACACACATGTCCCATACCACAGACAGCAAGCAGACCACACTGTGTAGCAGCCCAGTATATGTAGGGTTAGTCTGTGAGTGGCACATATGAGGATGGTGTTGAACAGATAGTCCATGTACTGTACTTTTATACTAGCTTGCCATATGTGGCTGTGTTCACATTGGATGTGGTTATGCACCTTCACACAGATGTATCTTACCCTGTGCTGTGACATGCCTGCAGAGCCTGCTATATATGCAGGTACATGTGCATTCCCCCATACCCCACAGAAGATGTAGGCCAGTGTTGAGCCAGTCTGCCTGTAGCCTGCGCAGTGCATTGTTACATGTCTAGCAGCTTAGTGTACTTATCAAGTGAGATGTCATGTGGAGATACTTGCTGGATGTACTGCTGCCAGATCTTTAACAGTCATGTATGTCAGACAGAGACGTGGGATGCTGTACAGATGTATGTCCATATCTATTGGGTAGTATGTGACCATGGCACCCCTGTACCAGTGGTTATTATGTGTCAGGCCAGACAGGGTGTGTGACTGCATAATTTATGGTAGCATATGTATACCTGTCATTATGTGTTATACCCATCTACATGGCTATTAACATCCATATTGTAATGCATGGTACACATGTTTAGCACTAAGGGGTTCTGTGTATACCTCTGGACTGTAAAGAATGTTTCAGAATGTCCACATATATTGGCCAGTATCTGTGCTGCAGTCCACAGGGGCATTACGTGCTAGCAGTGGTACTTTACTAGGATGTCCTTGGGATGTCTGTCAGTAGCCAATGGCACACATGTGGAAAGCAGATGTGACCTCCCACACACACCATGTCTGTGAAGACAATCCAAATTACAATAGCAGTAGTCTACCAGTATACCTGCTATACATACCAGACATCCACTTGCACTATGATGTTGGCACTATAGGGGCTGGGGTAGGGCTACACTCCATGTCCAGGACATATGGTGAGAATATCTGTACATATAATCATCTATATATATATATATATATATATATATATATATATATATATATATGATTACACATATACATATCGACATATATAGATGGGTTTGTATATGTACACAGATATACATATACACACCCAGATATATACATATACAGAGCAGTATATGTCTGCACATATACAGATAGTGATACATATGCACATATACGTATAGATAGCTACAGATATATCGACAGTAGTAGGTATATCGGTATAGATATGTATGCACATATAGTTATATATATATATATATATATATATATATATATATATATATACCAACATAACTAGACATATCTGTACACATAGGGTGTGCATACATATACAGCTATATACACATATATCTATATGTACATATACGCATACCTATATATACACATACGTATAGATACATATATGCATAGATACGTATACATATGTACATACAAAGAGGTGCACACATGGCCATATATATGCAACACTATGCAAAAAGCAAAATACCACTACTACAGAGAGACCTTAGTTAAACAGAATATGATATGTAAAAAGCAAACTTCAGACTCAGCACGACTCAGCACAAAGGGGACATTCTCTGAAAGCATAAGCAAGAAAGGAACCCGAATTCATATATAGGCTAGAATGGTTACTGACTCATCTCTTATAACTTGTATATTAACCAAAAGGAAAAAAGGGAGATAGTTCAGACACATTACTAACCTTTAAATAAATACATAAATGCTTTAAAATTGAAGACGTATAAATATATGTATGTAAATATAAGTATGAGTTCAAATAAATAAATAGATGTACATTTAAAAAATTTTTTAAAAAATTATGTGTGCAAAATGTCTGTATGTGGGCATCAGTAAAATGGTAATAATCTACATATAAAATGAGAAAATATAAGCATAGCCATGGTAAAAGGTGGGTCTAGGTGGCGAAATATAAATCCATCAGTAAATATTTAAAGTATTAAAAGCTAAAAACTATGCATCATGTACAAAAAGAAAAATATATGTATATATAATATCTTAAAAACACAGATAATCATCTTCGTGCATTAAGGAACGGTTTAATAGAGACATAAAGGTTTAAACCTGGGTGATAATGCCCTTTTAATCTTAATATCCATTTCAATTCTTTGAGTTCAAGCAGGTTTATATAGTCTCCTCCTCTGCTATTTGGTTCTACTATTTCAAGTACCCTAAATACAAAAGAGTGATTTGGAAAACTTTGTACATGCTTAGCTAGAGCATTTAAATCATTTAATTTCTTTATGTCATAGATGTGATTATATACTCTATTTTTAAGCTTATGCTTGCTAGACCCACATAAAACGCAGGACATTGTTCGCACGTAGCTAAGTATATCAATCCTGAGCTATTGCAAGTAGCTAAAAACCTTGGCTTAAAAATATAATTAGTTTCTGGATGTGTATAAACTTGTTCTCTAGTGACAAACTTACAATATGGATATGTACCTACTTTTTTACATGGCTTTGATTTGATTCCACTAGGTTTATCACAAAGTAGTCTTTTAAGACTTTTGTTGTTCCTGTAGGTAAAGTGAGGTGCTTTACCTACTAATTGCTGTGTAAAATCATCTATCATTAAGACTTTCCAGTTGTTGCTAATTATTTTGGTTAATATACAAGTTATAAGAGATGAGTCAGTAACCATTCTAGCCTATATATGAATTCAGGTTCCTTTCATGCATATGCTTTCAGAGAATGTCCCCTTTAACTGAAGTTTTAATTGTTCTATTAATTTGTTTAATTTGCCTATTGTGTTTAATTGTTAATTGTTAATAAATTATCAAATGTGTCATGTCATTGTATAAAAAGCTACCATTCTCTGGATTATTTATGGTCTGAGGAAGCGTACAGGAAGGCAATGCGCCACCAAATAAACATCCAGTTTTGTTTAAAGAGTTGTGCTGAGTTGTGCTGAGTCCGAAGTTTGCTTTTTACATATATGCAACACTATACAGATGTGTATACAGACATATGTATGTGTATACCTGTGTATGTACATATAGACATCTATACACCAATATGTATACAACCATATACCTGTCATGAGTAAACATCACGGTTGTGTATACCCTCCCACATGTATCTCACTGTATGTATCTGCTATGTGTACATTATGATAAAACAACATATATGATGCGACAGTCATATTAATGACAAGGACTACACAATCGAGGACATAAAGACAAGTGTTCAATACCACTCAATTTGGGTAATGCCAGCTATATTGGTAAAACAACAGCTGTCTCCACAGTGGTCATTGCATAGTGGTCATGTGTTGTGACTTCAGTGTAAAGGGCCCTGAGTTCATGACCTGCAAGGGTTGTTCATTTTATTGCTGGTCAAAACAAGGTCTGTTGGATACAGAGTGGTTAAGGCAGTGTTGGTGCAGTGTAGGCCACACACTTCAGTATCACAACATTGCTAGGTAGGGGTGTAGTCCCAGTGTTGGCAAGTAACAGTGTGTATGTATGTGGATGGGTCTACACCAGGTTGCAGGATATACATGCCTCAGTGGGCCACCTGTTCATGTGGCACAGGCAATACCTGGTATAGTATCCTGTGAAATGTATTCAACTGTACCCCAGATATGTCACTGCCATGGCGTCAGCACAGTGACATACCCCGTTGTGTAATATGACTGCAGACCATCCTCATGCTGACACATGTACACCTACAACCCAGTTGCATATCAGTTTAGAGACCACAACCAAGCAGTGTTACTAACAGCTGGAAGGCATCATTGCTGGACGGCTACACTACCTGCCAAATATGCCTCACACTCTACACCCTACAACATGTTACACTGCAGGACTGTGGTACACTCTTTTACAGTCACTGTGTGCATCAGAACCATATCAGCTTGTCCCTGTATCGATAATGTGGATGACAGAGATGGGGCACAGGTATCATCATATGCACAGGGCATCCACATGCTGACACATGTACAACTACAACACAATTGCGTATCAGTTTAGAGACCACAACCAAGCAGTGTTACTAACAGCTAAAAGGCATCATTGCTGCACAGCTACACTACCTGCCAAATATGCTTCACACTCAACACCCTACAGCATGTTACACTGCAGGACTGTGGTACACTGGTGTACAGTCACCATGTGCATCAGAACCATATCAGCCTGTCCCTGTATTGATGGTATCAATGACAGGGATGGGGCACAGGTATCATCATATGCACAGGGCATCCTTGTGCTGACACATGTACACCTACAACACAATTGCATATTAGTTTAGAGACCACAACCAAGCAGTGTTACTAACAGCTAAAAGGCATCATTGCTTGATGGCTACACTACCTGCCAAATATGCCTCACACTCTACACCCTACAACATGTTACACTACAGGACTGTGGTACACTGGTGTACAGTCACCAAGTGCATCAGAACCATATCAGCCTGTCCCTGCATCAATGGTACGGATGACAGGGACGGGGCACAGGTATCATCATTTGCACAGGGTATGGTGTTGGTCTGCCAGTGTCTGAGGGTGGGCCATACATTTGACACCATGTGTGTGGGTGAGGGGTGTACTCTGGGGAGCTGGCTGAGGTGATGTGGTGTGTGTAGGTATGAGGTTGCCCTAGGTGTGTTTGCATATTGTGTGGGTATGCATGCACACAATTCTGCCTTGTGGCTGCTCTACACAGGTGTTTATGGACAGCTGCAGACCATACCTGGCAAGGTGTGCAGTTCACTGCCTCCGGCCACAGACATGTGGACTGTACCTGCCAGGGGTTCCGGAGGCACATGCAGGTACAGGCGTTGAAGTCCTACTCTCACCTGCTGATGACATTTGTCCGCTGGTACCACATCCCTCCTGGGACAGGCCAGGACCATGTGCACGTGGCCTGCTGTGGTGTGGTATGGACAGCACACCCCTGCACTGCCGTGGCTGCTACTGCCTCTACGGGAGCCCCTTGGTGTCCTAGCATGCCCATGTTGAGTGCCAGCTGTTGGTGTTGCTTCCCCATGTCCACTCTGGTGTCGCCGCATCCCCACCACATGTTGAAGCACGGACACACCACGGCTGATGAGGGCCATCATCTCATCATGCCATCTATCCACTTGCACAGTAGCAGCACGGATGGCACCCAACACTTCAAGGAGGTTGTTGCTTACAGATGGAAGTGCAGTCCTCTGCAGCCTAAGGCCCTGTCTGGTGTAATGCTCAATATGTGCCTGCACCGCCATTACAGCCTGGAACATGCTTCTGCGGGTTGCAGCTATGTTGCCTATGCCAGGGGCATGATGTCCAGTGGCCCTACCACGAGTACCCTGGGACATCTGCCTATGTGGCAGCCTGCCAGACATGCCTGCTGTGACTGGGCATGGTAGGCATGGTTACCACACTTTCCTGTGCACTGCCACTGAATGCCAGCTGTCCCTCTGCTAAAGCCACTGGTGCTGGGGTGTGTATAGGCACTATAACTGTGTGCCGGGGTGGTGTGGCTAAAAGGGGGATGTCAAATGTTGGTGCAGTGTCGGCCCCTGAATACCCCACCTGTGCCTCAACATCATCATCATCATCATCATCATCATCATCATCATTGGTGTCTGTACGGACACCTACATCAGACTGGGTGCAGGAGAGACCCTGACCCACCTCGCCACCTGTGGGGAAAAACAATAACTGCACTTTAAAACCTGTACAGCATTGCTTAACAGTATATATACACACACACACACACACACACACACACACACACACACACACACACACACGCACACACAAGCACACACACACACACACACACACACACACACACACACACACACACACACACACACACACACACACATACACACACCACACACAAACACATCTCCATAATACCTACCTGTCCATGGCTTTGCAGACAGTCCCAAGTATATGTCCATGTGTTACCCCATCCTGCATCACACTTGTTAACATACACACATTGATACCACTCATTAACATCACAGTCCTCTAAATGCCCACACAAGCGGGCACAACACAAGGCCTGTTGCTACATTACCTGCCTGACCTGTGTGTAGTGGAGTAACATGGCCTCAATGCTGTCATTCACTATGCACCTTCTATATGGCTGGAATGATGTGCATGGCCCCTATATGTGTGGGCTACTATGTTGTACCCATAATAGCTCCCACTGGTGTGTTATGCATATGTAATGCTCAGTACATGCCAGATATGATGCTCCGTCGGCCCATCATGTGTCAGCTTTAATATGTGGATACACTCTCTGGTGTTGACTATTACTTCCCCAATGCATCTGTAGAGCTGCATAAGTGGGCTGTAGGTGACCTCTCCGCTGACAGCAATATTAAGTGTGTACCTGGGGTCTATCTTCCCTCTGGATGCCTGATCCATGCTACAGGCCATATTATACTATTTGCTGTCCTGTGAGTACATGACAGGTATTCCTGGTGTGCAATGTGGCACTCCATGTCCATGTACTGCATGGTCCCAAAGGGGGGCACAGCCGTATGAACACCCCACAATCACACATGTGCATACATGGCCACACAAAAATGCACACATGCATCATACATGCATCTACTTCCCACCACTTTGCCAGAGTGACCCTGCAGGCAAACTAACTAACCACTAGGATGTACACACACAACATACAGGTGAGGTTGCACAATGATCGTACACACAGTCCTCCAATTACCCATCTGCCAACATACAGAACATATGGTACATAACAGCATGCAGTTCAGCTATACTCACACCATGCTAGCAATGGTATACATGTGTATGATGCATGTGCTGTGACTAGGGGATTCCCCTTCCCCTGGATACCACTGCACCCATGTACACACTATTGTTGTGCACCTGTTCTGCACCTTACCATGTACTGTGCACCACAACTCACAGGTGTCCAACCCTTGTGGAATGTGTAGTACCGTGTCAGTTATGCCAGCTGTACCTCTGTTTCAGCAACACTTACCTGGATGATATGTGAACTGTTGTCATTGGTAAATGCCTGATGCCTGATTTACAGCTGTCAACATCAACAGACCATGTATGGCCACTGCAGAAATGCTTACACTGACAACCATCAGAGCATACCATGGCTATGGGGGGTGCACACACCTTTATTGCTTTTACACACACATCTGTGATCTGCCATGGGACCACAGCACTGCATATCTTAGATGTACACAAGCTCGGTATGTAACATATATCCTGTACTTTCACATGCAGTGTCGACAGATTGTGTTAAGTGTACGGCTGCTGACCATAATGCATACACACCATGTGGGGATATGTGTGCACACCCTTATCACGATGGTTTATCACACCTCTTGTTGTTGGGAGTACTACAGCAGTCACTGTTCATGGCAGGGGTATACCAGTGTGGGCCTTCTGCAATTGCCAGTGTATGTTCAGCCTACCCTACACATGTTCCCCTATTCTGCATGATTGCAAGGTCTACTCATTTGCACATCCTTTGGTGTTCACACAATGCCGTCACTATTGCAGTGTGGGTAGGTTTATGGCTGCTACAGATTCTGGACCTGACTATATGCAGATAGAGCCATTTCTACCATCCTTAGGATTCCTGCTGCAGTGTACTGGTGTTTCATGCTGAGACCCTCCCCCCTCAGCATTTATGCAGATGGATGACAGGTAAGCCCTACACGTGTCAGCTTGCAGTGTCCCATACACTGAACACCACATGTTGCAGCTTAGACCCAGCTGATAATGTGGACTACTGTAATGCCGTATGCCATAGTGTATCTCAGCAGCAGTTGGCATTGCCCTACAGGTATGTACACTGGTGTTGCACTGTATAGGGGTGTTGTTCAGAACATGTCGCTACTGTAGGCCATGTCTACCAACAGTTACCCCCTGTGGACACATTCTGCAATGACAGGATGTTAGTTGTCATGCGGGTGTGTGACATACCCTTTCAATACCCCATCATGTTCGCCCCTTCACAGCAACAATACATGCACATGTACAGCATGCATTCAGGGTACGTGTGTTAGATGTGTGCATGGAATATAACATCACCATTAAATGTCTGGTGTGTTGGCATGCATCTACATAAGACATACTCACCAGCTTCAGGCTGCTGCCTTGCTGTTACCCCAGAGGGACCTACATAAGTGGGTGAGAGATGCAATATCAGTGGCTACACCTGTGGCACTGCTACAGGCTTGGTGCAGTACTACCATACATCAACCATAAAGTCCCACAATATTACCACATCTGGACATCTGTTTATCACTACAATGCAGCAACACAATATTTGTATGACATATCAGATATGCGTGATCTACCTGTACCACTGCGAATATTTACACAACAGTGGTCTACTGATGTGCCCTGTGTCCTTACCTGCACACTCCTAGGCTGGTGTGTGGGTGACACCCACCTCCACGATGGGGTCCAGTGGTTGATGGTGTTCTGGACAGGCAGGTTCCATGAGGCTGGCCAGGAGCTCCTCCACATGTGTCAGGGGGGATTTATGGCATGGCCCCTCCCTGTAGTGAGGTGATCCCCCCGGACTGTGGCAGCATGCCAACAGGCATTGCCAAACAGGCCAAGTGCAGTTATGCAGGCCGACATCATTGACCCTGTGGACTAGATTGTTCCACAGGGGGGGTCCGCTCCTGCTGGTCATGTGCTGTCCTGCCAAAAAGGACCTGGTAGTGCTGAACCAGGTGGTTGATAATGACCTAATTTTCCTCCGCTGAATACATGGGCAACCTGATGCGTGCCATCTTGCCTGAAAAACATGAGGGTGGAAACAGGCCTGAGCGACTCATATGGTAAGTTTACCACAGTTCATAATACACATCTCTGTCACCCCCCCACCATATCAGCTTCAACAGACTATACACACAACTCATTAGGTATGGCTACAGTTTAACTACTGTTTGGACAGATTGTGTATTGTACCACACCTTCTGCTATGTGATTGTAGCCATGTCCCCTGTGTGGACACTAACATTGCTGGTCTGTTACAGACTATTCACTTGCATGCCATTGTCAGGGCCACTATGGTTACATATATGCTAGTGGTATGGCTGCTCTGAGATTGCTGCACATCTGACAGTCTCTGTTATTGGGGGGTTCTATGCATGCTGTTGGACATGTACGGGGATTGTGTAGACTATTACTACCAACATATGTACTATGACAGTGACACAATAACATGTATATGTCCCATTGGCCAGCTGATCCACCTATCCACACCCATTTGACCAGGATACCTGGCCACATCACATGTGTGTGCCAACCTGGGGCCTCCTCATGTACTGTTACAGCAATACCATCAGGTGGAACCACCCAGGGGATGTTGCCCCCCCCCCAGGGCACACACCAACATGTTCCTGTCCCCTGAGCTCAGGTCTAGGGTCTGTTCCATACCAGGCTCTACAGACACATGAGGGATGTGCTACATCAGTTTGAGGCACCCAGTACACATTTACATGGCCATCATGCTCCTCCTGATAAGCTGCCAGACCTGGCACCTTCAGGATGTGGACTGCTGTTGTGAGTGGCAGTTGGTGGGAGCCTTGTTCCCATTGTGCCCATATTGGGGACCATGGGGCATCCACATTACAGACCACACACACCATCCATGGTGTTTACCCACCACGTGTCACATACCACACCTGTAGACTGTCCTCTATATCTACCAATCCTGACCACCTCCACGTGTGTATCTGCCATACTTACCCATATTCCCATTGCATACTTCACAGGCAGGGGCACTGTGATGCTAGGATGGGACTAACATGTGACATACCCATCCATGGTGCATGCACTGCCAGCTGTAGACATCTGTGTGTATTTCTATGCATGCTGCTGTCTCGCACATAGCACACATCACTGTGGTAGTGATATAGGGGACATGTCTTTCCATACATATCTGTTTGTGTGTGTGTTTGTACAGATGTAGACATTTGCATATAGGTATTTATCTATATATGTGTAGATATATGTGAATTCATATATATGTGCACATATATGTCTACACATGAGTATATGTATATTCCTGGACATACATGCTGATATACATTTATCCTTAGATATTATATATGTGACATATGTACACATATGCATACCTATATGTGGGGTACATTCAGACATCAACTCCACAATCTCAACACCTTCCTGCACAGCTACACTGTTCTGCATTGCTACAACACAGACAGGTGCTACATATGGACATGGCCTGACATTAGTGGGGTATATGTGGGACCTGTTTGCAGGTAACCCTATTACACACCTATGGCATTCTGACATGCTATATTACAGATTCACCTGGGTATCCTGCTAGTGGTGGTCCATGGCTCCTACATGTCCATCATACTGGCATTACTTCCACCACCAGCTATTGGCCATGTCATATGCATAATCCCCATTACACAACACACACTATGATGGCTTACATCCTGTCTGTCAGTGCTGACCTGTACAGTTAACAGCTATGGCCCTCTACCCACAGGGACAAACACTATTGTCCACAGCAGTTGTTCAGCTAACCATCATAACAACAACACCTGCTGGCACATATAATGCATTCCACATCATCTATCACATTACTATGGACCAGGTACTACATTCTAATACATGTACATATAATTCACATATGTGTTGTGGGAATGATGTATTAATGACTGGAAACTGTGTAGATGGCTGTGTTTTCAGCTGTAATTTTTCTGTGATTTTTCTTTTTTCCCACTTTTGTTTTAGCTTGCTTGCTTTCTCTCTCCTGTGAATGGATTGAGCTGTTTGGGGTATATTGTAGCCTGGCTTTAGTAGGTGATGCACTTGATCAGGTGATGGCTTCTGCACCAGTCAGTGTCCTACACTTGCTAACTGCATGCAGCTTGCTGTTTAGTACTTCCAATTACCACTGTCATGGCAACCAGCTACTATAAATCCCTACATCATGTGGGCATGGTCCCTTTACCTTTCCTGTATGATGGACATCCTTCCTGTGTCTGGGCATCAGTGTTACAGATAGCAGGTAGAAATACCTCTTCCAGGGAAACCGGCACACTTAGGCCAGCTACATATTTGTAGGAGGTTCCAGAACTACAGACAGAGTGTGAGTAGAGTTGTGTTATGCTTTGTATAGTACTGGTGTTACAGGGTGTGTGTGTACTTACTAGTTTACCTTGGAATGCAGTCTGTCTGCATAGCTCTGAACTGTGGGCCTATCCTGTTGGTGGCCAGAGGTGTGCCTATCATGTTTTGTCTGTTCACCACCCAGGTCCTGTGTCAGATATGTCACTGGCAGTGTGTGTGTTGAGTGCTATCAGTACATGGCTACATCCATTTATGTTTTTAACCTCAATTCCCTGGCTAAGGGTATGCTGCAGACTATCCTGCAACACCAGCAACTTGCTTAGTATATGGCAAACATTTCCCACATATGGGCCTGTGTTCCAGCCTTTGTCCTCCACCTACATACCAAGCTTTGCACATATGACATGCTGTCAAGGGTTGTTCTGTAGTGGGCTGTGAGTATATCACACTGCCAGTGCTGCCATCAGTCCACTGCTGTTATATCCCTCAGGCATACAGTGGTGCTGGGGCCATATATGCATGGGCTATGTCAAAACATTATGTGTGCCCTTATGCACACCAGAGGCCAGTGTATGTAACAGTGGTATACGGGCCTGTAGTATTGTGTCTGGGGGGGGGGGTGCACCATAACCGACCTAGGCTGTTACAAAATCTGGTGGTATTAGGGGTGAGCTTCCTTAAGGTATCTGCATGTACAATACAGTATACTTCACCTATATTTACATTACTCACATATATTGAGTTAATGCAGGCCCATTGTCAACTGCCATACAAGACTGTTCTGTTTGCCAGTGTGCTTGTGATGGTGTCAGTTATGCCTTGTTATGTAACATTTGCATCCCATTTGGTCAACCGAAGTCTTCAACACCTAGTGATTTTGTACAGAGTGTAGATGGAGGCTGCTGAACTATACACCTGTATTACATACTGCTGATTGTTTGGTATCCTGTGGCCCAGTCTGTTTTTACTATTGTACAATATGAAGGCATTGGCCTGGACAGCGACAACTGTGAACCTTTCCAGACTACTGTAATAGTATAACTGTTTCACAGTTGCATTACTCTGTTTATATGGATATCAGTGTCTGCACAGCTATATGACATGGCATATAGTACTATAATAGTACAAAAATAAAGGTTTTCCATTTCTGCAAACCTGTGTGTGGTGTTTGTTCTATGACCTCTCTGTGGGTATATGTTGCAGGCGATGATTGTATTTGTATAGGTGACCCATACAGTGTCCAATTGTTCAGGTGTGAACTGTAGGCATAGTGGCTGTTCCATATTGTGTGCACCTTCTACATATGTATCTTACTGTACATATCTCTGCATGTGTCTGTGTAGTCACATGTATATTTATATATATATATATATATATATATATATATATATATATATATATATATGTGTGTGTGTGTGTGTGTATATATATATATATATATATATATATATATATATATGTATATATATATATATATATGTATATCTGTATCTGCATATATGTGTCTGTGTATATGTATCCTGGGGCTGTTGATAGCTTCCATATTTTATGTTTCCTATGGGAGCCATGATGTACTGCATGATATGTTACCAATACCAGCCTGACATCATACAGGTGGGTTGTAGTACTGTTTACATGTTGTGCACATGTCATGTCAGGTCCTGCTTATAGGATCTGTAACACCTTAATGTATTGCAGGGCAGACGTGTTTGGCTGTGGTGGGGGAGGTATGCCTATTTGTACATGACGTATATTGTTTGGGGCATCTCAACCACATTAACGGTGCATGTGGACATACTTGTATTTGTCAATCTACCATTGCTATCTACATATATGTGGCTATCTATATATATATATATATATATATATATATATAGATAGATAGATAGATAGATATCTACATCTATTGATATGTTGTATCTGTTTAGATATTAATATATTTACTCACACACATACATTTAATTTACAGGTTGGAATAGATTCTCTGAACTGTTGAATGACTGGGTTAGTTGATATGTTTTGAATACATCAAGGTTATGTATATCTAACATGGCTTAGTGGTAAATCAATTTGGCTATAGTGTGTGTGGTCCTGTGTTCGAGCCTAGCAGAGGCTGTTTATTTTGTTGCTGGGAAGAACAAGGACCATTGGATACAGAGTGGTTAAGGCACTTTTAAGCAGTTGTTAGTGGGTTTGCGTGGAGGTAAGCACTGCTAACCTGCCATTGCATCTGCTTACAGGGAGTTACCTTCAGATTTTCTTAACCAGTGTAGGCATTGCTTACCACCGTGCAAATGGGCTTAAGCCCGCTTACTAGTGCTTACATATGCTTATTATTGCTTATTTGTGCTTAACCCTGCTTACTAGTGCGTTATTCATTCTGACACTGATACTTCACATGTGCATTTCTTGCAGTACTCCAGTTCATAAATATATGTTATTTAGTGGGTTTTGCAACAAAACTATTGGTTATAACATACTTTGCCATGTAAAATAGACTGTGCTGCAGTGGGACTCAAACTGGGAATGCCTGCTCGTTAGGTGAATGCTATGCCCAATACACACTATTGCTTACATCCACAAGGTGGTCTGATTAGAACCGCTCCATCTAACATCGGCACGCCTCGACCCATAATTTCATACCCATCAATCCCCCCCTGCTCCTTCTCCGTAGCAATCATCTTTTCTCTGGGTGCAAGTCGGGTCTAATCACACCACTACACACTGCCAACTCTCCACTTCTCGGGACCCATCACGTACATTGTTTCGACCCATGGATCATCAGGCTTTCCTAATCTTGTAGTCCAAGAACATACGTACCCTGCCATGTACATTTGTGTAATGGAAGGAACCCAAATACACATCAATTTTTGGGTTGTCCCACAAGGGATGTTCCTGTCTTTGTTTCTAGATTAGACTTAGCGGGTCGACAATTTTTCTCCCACTGGTAGTATCCTGCCTGTAGTTTGGGAAGCAGTGGTTTGTTTACTTTTTTTGTGTGTTTGTATGTTTCACGTGTTTGGCTGGGGGGGGATATCAGTACGTGTAATACATATGTTGATTGAGCCCCCTCACCCCCATTGGCAGTGGCTGTGGTCATGTATGTCATTCTTATGTGCTGTATCATATCTATAGATATATATCTGTGTATACACACACACGCACACACACACACACACACACACACACACACACACACACACACACATATATATAAACCTTCGTGTATTGTTAGAAGGTAAGCAGAATAAAGTGAGGGGTGAATTCAGTAAGAGAAGTACTTACACCCCACCCTTGAACAATACTTTAGCCATATTTGAAAAGTTGGTAATTGATGAAATGTATGCATATGCAAATAAGTGTAAGAATAACAAAACGAAATACAATTTAAGTTATACTGAACATAATTTACTTAAGGATTTAAAAATGAATTGTAATATACGCATTATGAAACCTGAAAAGGAGGGGGTGTTGTGTTGTATGATGGGACGGAATATATCAACAAAATTAATTGTATATTATTAAATTCTAGAAATTATGAAATTTCATCCATAAACGAAGTAAACATAGGTTATCGTAAAATTGACTTGTTTTTGGAAGAACTGCTGTTAGACGAAAGAATTGATGCTGACATGTATAACTATTTAAAAATTGAGTTTCCTGTTATCAGTACTATAGTAGGGATACCTAAAGTACACAAAAATGTGAATGATCCCCCATTTCGTCCCATCATATCTGGTAACAGATCTAAAACCTTCCTTTTTGGATCTGTAATAGACAAATGGTTAAAGCCCTCATACAAAACACTAGACACTTGTTAAAAGACTCATGGGACCTTCTAGGGAGACTAACTCCTGACTTGTACTCCACAAGTACACATCTGGTCACTATAGATGTAGTAGACCTTTTTTCCAGCATCCCTTTGGATGAAGGGATGAGGAGATTTAGCAACAGCATTGACAAGTATAGTACCTTAGATTGGGATAAGAGGTTACTAGTTATGGAATTCATTGATATTGTGTTAACACACAATTATGTGTATTTTGAAGGTGAATACTACAGACAGTGCAGGAGGTAGCTATGGGAGCGGCTTGCGCTCCCATATTTGCCAACTTGTTCCTATTAGATTGGGAGAATGAATACATTTTGCAAACTGAATGGAAAGGTTATATTAACCTATACACGAGATTTTTGGATGATGTATTTATAATTTGGAATGGGGAAGAGGTTAAACTTAATGAATTTATGAATTATTTAAACACTAGAAGTGACTTCTTGAAATTCACGTATAACAAGGACTCTAATTCTATATCATATCTTGACACCTGTATAAGTATCGGACACGAAGGATTCAAGTCTAAAATATTCAGAAAGAACACCTTCAGCAACTCATATTTACAATATACTAGCTGCCATCCCTATTCATAAAAAAGAAGTATAATAAAGGGACAATTCATTAGAGCAGCGAGGATGACATCTGATTTTGCTGACTTGTTAGTTGAATTGGACTTTATAGGAGCGATGTTTAGAACTAGGGGTTATCCAGGCAATATGATTACTGAACTAAAAGAATATGTAGTCAGTAATAGAGACACCCGGTACAAACCTATTTTGGGGTCAGTTGTGCAAGATACATTAAAAGTGGCAGGGAGTCATAGTAAGAGTAATGTCAACAATTATTCTGGAGCATGTATCCTACAGTTTGCACCTTATATACAAGATATAAAGGAAATAGTGGAAAGGAACTGGAATGTGTTGAGAATAGACAATAGTATATACAATATTATAGGAACAAGACCTTCATTCATATATAGAAATGGATTTAATTTGAAAAATGAGTTTGAGCACAAAATAAAGGATGGTAAGAGGAAGGACATGCAGATGGGCACACAAAAATGTGGGACATGTAACCAGTGTACATATATTATAAATACTAAGAAGCTATTATTAGAGGACATTAACACCACTGAAGTTATATTTCAAAGGGGTAATTGTAGAACATCCCACATAGTATACCTAGCTAAATGTACGAAATGTGCCTGTTTCTATGTAGGCAAAACTGATAGATGCCTTTGAAACAGGATATATGACCACTATTATTGTATCAAAAGAAGAGAGAAAAAAATGCTTTATGGAAACATTTAAAAGGAAACGAAAGATGTGACAGGTTTCTTTTTGGCATTTTGGAGATTATACATCCGAACCCTAGGGGGGGTTGTGTCAAGAAAAAACTAGGTGAAAGGGAAGTAAAGTGGCAGATAAAATTGAATGCCTCCACGTATCCTGGTTTAAATGAAAATATTTCAATCAAACCCATTTTGGACCATAACATACATTAATATATGATTATAAGGCATCACTGTGAATTACATATGATTTAATTCCTACATTGTATTTTATAATGAGGAAGCTTCATTGACTTTGAACAAGTTCATTTTAGTACTAAAACTGAGTTACAAGGTATGGGTTATATTTAAGGAAAATATTTATATCATACACTATGTTTAGATTATACCTAGAAAGGTTATCAATGCATGTATTCGTCAGTTAAAGCACAGGGCACTTTAAAATATATTTTTTAAAAATATTTTTAATGATTTTCAATGACCTTAAATATTTTTAATGATTATAAATTTTCCAGTTATATGTTATCATTGCTTGTTAACACAATTAGGTAAATGGATTGGCTGCTTGGGTCCATATTAACCCATGGAATTAAATGTGAAGTTGTTCTGATGAAGTCTACCTGTGTGTAGATGAAAGCGCTCAACTACTGTGTTCTTATTGAATAAAGTGGATTTTTTTATCTTCAAGTGCCTGTGCTTATACGTGCTACTACACCTGGAATAGTTTGGTTGCTTATACTTGTTTCTACAATACACACTATTGCTTACATCCACAAGGCGGTCTGATTAGAACTGCTCCATCTAACATCGGCACGCCTCGACCCATAATTTCATACCCATCAATCCCCCCCTGCTACTTCTCCGTAGCAATCATCTTTTCTCTGGGTGCAAGTTGGGTCTAATCACACCACTACACACTGCCAACTCTCCACTTCTCGGGGCCCATCACGTACATTGTTTCAACCCATGGATCATCAGGCTTTCCTAATCTTGTAGTCCAAGAACATACGTGCCCTGCCATGTACATTTGTGTAATGGAAGGAACCCAAATACACATCAATTTTTGGGTTGTCCCACAAGGGATGTCCCTGTCCTTGTTTCTAGATTAGACTTAGCGGGTCAACAATTTTTCTCCCACTGGTAGTATCCTGCCTGTAGTTTGGGAAGCAGTGGTTTGTTTACTTTTTTTGTGTGTTTGTATGTTTCACGTGTTTGGCTGGGGGGGGATATCAGTACGTGTAATACATATGTTGATTGAGCCCCCTCACCCCCATTGGCAGTGGCTGTGGTCATGTATGTCATTCTTATGTGCTGTATCATATCTATAGATATATATCTGTGTATACACACACACACACACACACACACACACACACACACACACACACACATATATATAAACCTTCGTGTATTGTTAGAAGGTAAGCAGAATAAAGTGAGGGGTGAATTCAGTAAGAGAAGTACTTACACCCCACCCTTGAACAATACTTTAGCCATATTTGAAAAGTTGGTAATTGATGAAATGTATGCATATGCAAATAAGTGTAAGAATAACAAAACGAAATACAATTTAAGTTATACTGAACATAATTTACTTAAGGATTTAAAAATGAATTGTAATATACGCATTATGAAACCTGAAAAGGAGGGGGTGTTGTGTTGTATGATGGGACGGAATATATCAACAAAATTAATTGTATATTATTAAATTCTAGAAATTATGAAATTTCATCCATAAACGAAGTAAACATAGGTTATCGTAAAATTGACTTGTTTTTGGAAGAACTGCTGTTAGACGAAAGAATTGATGCTGACATGTATAACTATTTAAAAATTGAGTTTCCTGTTATCAGTACTATAGTAGGGATACCTAAAGTACACAAAAATGTGAATGATCCCCCATTTCGTCCCATCATATCTGGTAACAGATCTAAAACCTTCCTTTTTGGATCTGTAATAGACAAATGGTTAAAGCCCTCATACAAAAACACTAGACACTTGTTAAAAGACTCATGGGACCTTCTAGGGAGACTAACTCCTGACTTGTACTCCACAAGTACACATCTGGTCACTATAGATGTAGTAGACCTTTTTTCCAGCATCCCTTTGGATGAAGGGATGAGGAGATTTAGCAACAGCATTGACAAGTATAGTACCTTAGATTGGGATAAGAGGTTACTAGTTATGGAATTCATTGATATTGTGTTAACACACAATTATGTGTATTTTGAAGGTGAATACTACAGACAGTGCAAAGGGGTAGCTATGGGAGCGGCTTGCGCTCCCATATTTGCCAACTTGTTCCTATTAGATTGGGAGAATGAATACATTTTGCAAACTGAATGGAAAGGTTATATTAACCTATACACGAGATTTTTGGATGATGTATTTATAATTTGGAATGGGGAAGAGGTTAAACTTAATGAATTTATGAATTATTTAAACACTAGAAGTGACTTCTTGAAATTCACGTATAACAAGGACTCTAATTCTATATCATATCTTGACACCTGTATAAGTATCGGACACGAAGGATTCAAGTCTAAAATATTCAGAAAGAACACCTTCAGCAACTCATATTTACAATATACTAGCTGCCATCCCTATTCATAAAAAAGAAGTATAATAAAGGGACAATTCATTAGAGCAGCGAGGATGACATCTGATTTTGCTGACTTGTTAGTTGAATTGGACTTTATAGGAGCGATGTTTAGAACTAGGGGTTATCCAGGCAATATGATTACTGAACTAAAAGAATATGTAGTCAGTAATAGAGACACCCGGTACAAACCTATTTTGGGGTCAGTTGTGCAAGATACATTAAAAGTGGCAGGGAGTCATAGTAAGAGTAATGTCAACAATTATTCTGGAGCATGTATCCTACAGTTTGCACCTTATATACAAGATATAAAGGAAATAGTGGAAAGGAACTGGAATGTGTTGAGAATAGACAATAGTATATACAATATTATAGGAACAAGACCTTCATTCATATATAGAAATGGATTTAATTTGAAAAATGAGTTTGAGCACAAAATAAAGGATGGTAAGAGGAAGGACATGCAGATGGGCACACAAAAATGTGGGACATGTAACCAGTGTACATATATTATAAATACTAAGAAGCTATTATTAGAGGACATTAACACCACTGAAGTTATATTTCAAAGGGGTAATTGTAGAACATCCCACATAGTATACCTAGCTAAATGTACGAAATGTGCCTGTTTCTATGTAGGCAAAACTGATAGATGCCTTTGAAACAGGATATATGACCACTATTATTGTATCAAAAGAAGAGAGAAAAAAAATGCTTTATGGAAACATTTAAAAGGAAACGAAAGATGTGACAGGTTTCTTTTTGGCATTTTGGAGATTATACATCCGAACCCTAGGGGGGGTTGTGTCAAGAAAAAACTAGGTGAAAGGGAAGTAAAGTGGCAGATAAAATTGAATGCCTCCACGTATCCTGGTTTAAATGAAAATATTTCAATCAAACCCATTTTGGACCATAACATACATTAATATATGATTATAAGGCATCACTGTGAATTACATATGATTTAATTCCTACATTGTATTTTATAATGAGGAAGCTTCATTGACTTTTGAACAAGTTCATTTTAGTACTAAAAACTGAGTTACAAGGTATGGGTTATATTTAAGGAAAATATTTATATCATACACTATGTTTAGATTATACCTAGAAAGGTTATCAATGCATGTATTCGTCAGTTAAAGCACAGGGCACTTTAAAATATATTTTTTAAAAATATTTTTAATGATTTTCAATGACCTTAAATATTTTTAATGATTATAAATTTTCCAGTTATATGTTATCATTGCTTGTTAACACAATTAGGTAAATGGATTGGCTGCTTGGGTCCATATTAACCCATGGAATTAAATGTGAAGTTGTTCTGATGAAGTCTACCTGTGTGTAGATGAAAGCGCTCAACTACTGTGTTCTTATTGAATAAAGTGGATTTTTTTATCTTCAAGTGCCTGTGCTATGTTTCACCTGGAAT
>NC_056741.1:324100584-324206824 GCF_019279795.1 Protopterus annectens | reverse complement strand
AGCAACATCCTGGCAGACAAGTTGAGTGTTCTGATGCCTTACACGTGGTCCCTCAATCCGTCAGTGTTTGCTCATATTTTCAGCCACTGGGGCCAGTCTTGATGCCACTTTTTTTTAACTTGTACAACTCTAAATGCAGCTGCTTTTTTGCGCTGATCCCCTCACAGGAGTGTGTCAGAGGGGCAGTTATCCTTGCTTGGCCTTAGGGGCTCCTGTACGCTTACCTTCCAAACCCTTTAATAATTAAGTTCCTACAGATGGAAGCTTGTTGCAAGTCAACTGTGATTCTTGCAACCCTCTTCTGGCCCAAGTTAGTGTGGTTCCCCTTTCTTTGACGTGATTTTCTTCACCCTCCTGGGGTTCAGGATCAGTTTCCAGGTAATGTCCCACCCTCTTTCCTTTGAAGCCAAACCACTGATGGCCAGTGATCTCCAGGTGTCTTAAAGAGCGAGTGCTACATACCCTTTTTTGTCTCAGAAGCCCTCTACCAGGAAGGTTTATTGTAAGTGGAGATTTAGTACTTGGGCCATCTCGAAGGGTCTAGACCCCTTTTCCATACTTTTAGATGCTTCCCAATCTGGGTCTACCTACTCTGCTACTAATGTTTGGCTGGCGTCCATTTCCAGTTTCCACATCAGTCAGGACCATCTTCCCATAGCTTCTCTAAAGTTATCCAAGGCCTTCTTGAAAGGTATTTTTCCTCTCTGACCTCCTTTGAGGGAGCCAGTTCTACCTTTGGATGTGTCATTTTTGTTACAAGCCTTGACTATGGCACCCTTTGAACCTGCTGCAATAGTGGATTTAACGTTTTTATCATGAAAACTTGTCTTAGATGCAGTAATCTCTGCTAGATGGTGTCAGAACTGTAGGCTTTGTCCAGTAGTCCCCTTATCTGATTTTCCCCAAGGATATGGTTTAATTGCAACCTAATGCATCATTTTTGCTTAAGGTGGCCACTTAGTCTAATCTGAATAAATCTATTCATTTTGCCTGGATTCTTTCCAGATTTCACTAATAAAGGTAAATACATTATTTACTACCTGGATCTCCACTTAATGAAACCTCTTTGATTGTAGGGATGCTGCTATCCCTGTAACATAAGCCATTTGTCATTATGGCTATATCTTATTCATAAATCTCTAAGCATAACTCCATTTTTTTCCATCCATTTTTTGACATTTTAAGCTGTTTTTTGAACTAAATGTTGTAGCATATTTTTGCATCTGTAAATAGGTATATAATTTCTTTAGCATATTCTTGTGTATTTGTAAATATGTATCTGATGTTTTCATTCATTCCTCAACAGCGATCAGACTCTGCTGCTTTTTCCAACTTGTGGAATACTGAAAACTCTTGAGCTCCTCCCTTACCCATAATGCACTAGTCCTCTACCATACCTCAGATGTAGTTTGCCATCGTCACATAGACATGGTCGTTATTGGCTCTTGAGCTATAGCTTGTTTCTTGTGAGTAAAAGTAGAATTGATATTTCTAACAGTTTTTCCTTATTAATTCTTATCCTGTTTTCCCTTCCTGTTCTTTTTAGTGTATTCCCGGATTACCTTAGTTGGTAGATGTTCTTCGTGTTCCACTGTTGTAGTCATCACACTTGGGTTATACTGCCAGGGGTAGCCCTCAATCGGCCCGAATACCAGAGGCTTAGTATTTTTGAGTCTGTTGCTGTTGCTTCAGGACTGACGTCAGTGGTATAAAAACAGGCAGCCGACGCCATTACATCTGTCTTTCTTGCAGAGGAGCCTGAAGGAGAAGCAGTTTGCATGAGTGCCGGTTGGCCGCTACCTTAGTTTTCGTTTCCGAAATTGAAGTTGAAGTCTTCTAAAGCTAAGTATACCCTGTTGGGGATCCTTTTTTCTTGCTCTAACTGATGTCAGAAAAAGTTAACCATTGTCTCGACTGTGGAAAGCAAGTACCACACCGAGATTTCCATTCTTACTGCGTCAACTGTTTAGACCCAGACCACTACGTACCTCACTGCCGGTTTTGTGCTTTGTTCAATGCCCGAACTATTCGGCAGGCCCTTATTCTAGCTAAATATCTTCGTTCTTGAGCTCCGTATTCTGAAATGGCTTCGGTAAGCAATCTGACTACCCATCTTCCGAAAAAACGTAAGGATAAAAGACAGACCGCACAGGTCCAAAACTGCCGCCGACGCTTCCTTTAAGCTAGTCGCCAGTACTCAATGAGAAGCTTTCACAGCCCCTGATGCCCACTTCGATGGATTCGCAGGCCGCTAAAGAGAGCCGTTCGGAGTCTGGTATGCCGCAAGATTCTTCTTTGACTATGGAACCTGTGGATGTCTCTACCTCGGATGGTTCCGGAACCTCTGTGCAGGCACCGGCTTCTGAGGATGTTCTTCACACTTCCGATATTCGACACAAACCAACTTTTCGCGTCTTCAATTCTTTCTAAAACTGCCGAGATTCTAAGGTCAAGAACATGAGCTACGCCTAATAAACCGACCCTAACTCAAGCGCCTGCTTCCTTGCCACAATCACAGATGCTTAAAATGGTGGAAGACCTTATGCTGATTAGGGGAAGCCAGCCTTCCCCTGCTAAAAGAAAGAGACCTATCCCCAGCAGCTTTATCTGACCAAGAGTCCGACTGCAGTTTCTGATTATGAAGCCATGCCCTTATCTGCCTATGAGGATTCAGATGCAGAGGAATCCATTTCTTCTGCCTCCCCTCCAGAGGAATTTTCTTTTGGTGAAACCCTACATACTTTGAGAGAGCATTTCCATTGGGAATGCCAGGATTATCCTCAGTCCAAAAAGAGACTCAGGAATTTTTAAATTTATCACAGTACAGACGCTTAGCTATCCTCCTGTTTTGGATGTTGTGGATGATGTATTTATGGAATCCAGTCTAACTCCTGATACTTTACTTTACCCCCTGCTCCCGGGAAACCTGACAGGTAGTACACAGTCCCTGACTCTAACAAATTTATCTTCAAAAATCCTACTGCTGTCCCAGAGGTCATCTCCCAAGGACCTAAAGGAATAAAAGCAGGTACAGCTAAGAATCCCACCCCCTCGGACAGGGATTCCCAAGCTTTAGACAGATGGGGTTAAAAAGTATACACTTCTGCAACTCTTGCCATTGGAGTATTAAATTGTCAGTTCCACATGCTGAAATACCAGCAGCATACTGTGGAACTTGCGCAAAAATTATCTACCTTCCCTGACAGTGCAGAAAATAAAGAATTACAGGAGCTTATGCTTCTTGTAAGCCAAGTCAGGAAACGTACCCTGCAATGTGGGTTTGATGCCCTAGAAGCATCTTGCAGGGCAGCAGACCTTGCCAGACCATGGCAAATCAAAATTATTGGACGCACTTCTGAACAAGGACAATCTGTTTGGCACCAAAGCAGAAGAGGTTTTACAAAAGATGGAAGAAAAAGCTGTCTATGCAGACATATATTTTGCAAGTGCAGCCTCCAAGATTCAGTAAGCATTGCCTCTCAAAACATTTGTCCTTTCCAGCCACCGCAAGGCCACCTCAAACTAAACCTAGGGGAAACAGACCCCTCCCCAGACTACAGTCTCAGGGTATGCAGAGATCTAAGCAATGGAGTACCTCCACTTCTAAAACAGAGTTCAAAGCCACCCCCTTATGGAAAGAATTCACAATTACTTTTTAACTCCTCCCCTCACCTCTGCCCAATTGCTCGTGCCCCTAGGAGGAAAATTTGCCCACCTTGCAAAAAACTGGACCTCCATCACCATCAATCGATGAGTCTTCAACATAGTATCCCAGGGGTACAAATTTTATTTCCACACTCTGCCAATCCCAAAAGGGTTCATAGACCTTCCTCCAAACCAGTGGGCAGACGCACAAAACCAAGTTCAGTCCCTGCTCTCCATAAGGGCAATTCAGCTCAGCCTATTCCTGCAGAACAGATAGGCCAAGGTTTTTATTCCGGACTTTTCCTGGTACCCATAAAAGAGGGCACATTCCTGGTGGTACCAAAATTCAAAATGGCTCACCCTACAGAAGCTTCTCCCTGTGCTGTCCAAAGATGCCTGGTTAGCCACCCTAGACCTAAAGGAGACCTGTCTGCACATCCCAATCTGGGACTCCTGCAGGAAATATCTACGTTTCAGGGCAGGATCTATGCATTATCAGTTCTCTGCACTTCCCTTTGGCTTATCCACTGCTCCCAGAGTTTTCACAAAATGCCTGGCTCCAGCCATTGCCTATTGCAGACAGAAATATTCAGATTTACCCCTACTTGGGCGATTGCCTGATTCAGGAAGACAGTCAGGAAAAACTGCTGCAGCACCTGACATTTGTAAAGAACCTTCTAACCTCCGGGGTACACCATCAATGAAAAGAAATTCAAACTAGTCCCCAGTCAAAAAATTCCATTCCTAGGAGCAAGCTTGGACACAGAATCCCAGATGGCATTCTTTACTCCAGAAAAACAAGTCTGTCTGACAGGCTACTTCTCTAAAATGGCCACCAGAACCCAGCTATTCGCAAGGAAAATCCTGCAAGCTCTAGGGTTCATGGCCTGCTGCATTCTATTAATTCCATATGCCAGACTGCATATGAGGAAACTTCAGTGGTGTTTAAAAAGTCTTTGGTGCCAACATTCTCAGGACCTGGAAACCATCATACCTATGATACCTTCTCTAAGGAAAGAGTTCCTTTGGTAGGCAGTAGCGTGCAACCACAACAAGGGGCTTCCCTTAATGCAACCCCACGCCGCCCAGACCCTAACCACAGACTCATCAAACTGTACCTGGGGTGCACATCTGGACGGCAGGTGCATACAGGGCCACTGGAGCCCAAATCAAATTCATCTGCACATCAACCAAAAAGAGATGTTAGCTGTTCAGCATGCTCTGACAGCTTTCAGATCCCTACTCTCTCCGGGGCCTCTACTAATATCATGCTCTGACAGCTTTCAGATCTCTACTCTCTCCGGGGCCTCTACTAATCAAAACCAACAACACCACAGTGATGTGGTACATCAAAAAGCAGGGGGGAACCCACTCTGCAGGCTAGTCATGACCCTCTGGAGCACTGCCTCAGCCAAGCATATTCACCTGCAAGCTCAATTTCTGACAGGCAACCAAAACTCTCTGGCAGACAACTTAAGCAGAAATCTCCTAAACCCACACGAGTGGAAATTGAACCACAACACCTTCACCCTTGTGACCCAGAAATGGGGTACCCCGTAGGTGGACCTGTTTGCCTCCCCCTGCAACCACCAGCTCAGCAAATTCTGCACCAGGGAACCTCACAGCAAGGCCTGGAAAGTGGATGCCCTTTCCTTCCAGTGGCAAACCTCTCAATCAATGCATTTCCTCCTCTACATCTTCTGACAAGAGTATTACTCAAGATAAGGGAGGAAAGAGCAAGGGCAATCCTGATTTCCCAGACTGGCCGCGCTAACACTGGTACCCACTACTGTGCAGTCTGCCACTGTTGCTTCCATGGCACCTCCCCCAGATTCCAACTCTCCTGACTTAGCAGGAGGGACAGTTCTTGCAGACCCTGAACCTTGCAGCCTGGCTTATTCCTTGACTTCTCCTCCAGTGGCCAGCCTAAGCAAGCAGGTACTGGATGTCATACTTGAGGCCAGACGACCCAGTACAAGAAAATCCTATGCTAACAAGTGGAAAAGGTATTGTCCCTGGATCCACACTAAAGGATCGGATCCAGCACAGCCCTGTTTACCTCTCAGCCTGGATTACCTAGCAGATCTTCTCCACAGGGGACTATCCTTCTCTTCCATTAAGATTCATGCCTCTGCCATCTCTGCTCATTACAGCACTGAGCCACCTGTCTTCTCACACCCTCTCATCAAACAGTTTGAGAGGGGCTAACAACTTAAGGCCTCCAAGAATATGCCCCTACCCCTGCTTGGGACCTTAACTTTGTGTTGGAAAAGCTCACGCTGCCCCCCCCCCCCCTTTGACCCTGCAGCATCAGCAGAGTTAAAATTCCTCTCTTGGAAAATAGCCTTGCTTCTGGCCATCACTTCAGCTAGAAGAGTGTCTGAGCTACAGTCACTTATGGCTGTGGAACCCTTCATTATTTTTCATGCTGACAGGGTCTCCCTCAGGTCTAACCCAACTTTCATGCATAAAGTGGTGTCCAGTGTGGCTCTCAACCACTCTATCCATTTGCCCACCTTTTTCCCTAATCCTCAAAGTAAGGGGGAAAGGATCCTGCACTCTTTAGGTGTGCAGACAGCTCAGATTCTGCCTTGATAGGACTAAGCCCTTTAGGAAATCTGACCAGTTACTAGTCAGCTTTACACCAGGGTCAGTGGCTAGGCCATATCAGAACAAACCATCTCCAAATGGATAGCGCACTGTATCCATTTCTGTTAAAAACACCATGAGAAACCACCCCCTCAGGGGTCAGAACACATTCCACTAGGGCAACTTCAACCACTACAGCATTTTTCAGAGGAGTCCCAGGGACATTCTGGAAGCTGAAAATTGGACTTCTGTTAATACCTTCACCAAGCATTACAAGCTGTCTGTCTTTTCCAAATCCAGGGCACGCTTTGCAACCATAGTCCTGCAGGGCATATTAGCCAGCCCCAACTCTTTTTGACTGCCTCCACCCATTCTTCAGCTTTTGGAATCAACCCAAGTGTAATGACTGCAACAGTGAAATACGAAGAACATAGTACAGTTGTGTACACTTACCATAAATGTAGATGTTTGTGTGTATTCACTGTTGCAGTCCTGGATGTTCGTGTTGCACTGCTGCAGTCATTACACTTGGGTTATCCTGCCGTCAGGCGGTTCCACAGTCTGCCTGTGTTCCAAAGTCTTGGTCCGGTGTCTGTTGCCGTCGCCTCCTCCCTGACGTCAGTGCGACAGGGGTATATAAGATACAGCCGACACAGTTTTCTTCAGTCTTTCTTGCCGCGCAGTGCCCGAAGCAGAAGCAGTTCTTAAGTGCCGGTTGGCCGACTCCTGAGATTTTCATTCCGAATCCAGAACGGAAGTCTTCTACAAAGCTAAGTACCCCGTTAGGGAAACTTTTTCTTGCCTCAGACCGATGTCAGTAAAAGTTAATAACTGTATTTCTTGTGGGAAGCAAATACCTCATAAGGATTTCCACTCCTATTGTATTCCATGCCTAGGCCCAGACCATGATGTCACTGGTTGTCGGTTTTGTGCTAGGTTTAACAAGCGCACTATTAAACGTCGGTTTGATTTTGCCCGACATTATTTTGGCAGAAAATTCAATCACACCATGCCGTCGGAACTCCCGACGACAGGATTACATAAAAAGCACAAAGACATGGACAGGCATCCGAGGCCCAAAACTGACGAGGCCTCTTCTAAGCCGGTCGCCAGTTGTCCGGTTTTCAGCGAGTCGCCTACGCAGCCCCTGACGACCGCTTCCACAGAACCACAGACCGCATCCGACTCCCACGTGGAGCTGGCTGGGCCTTCGGACGCTATATGTTTTCAGCCTACCGAAACTAACCCATCTGAAGGAACCGAAGTAGCTGAGCAATCCACAGCCTCAGAGGGTGTCTTCAGACCTAGCCAGTTAACAATTAAACCCTCTACTAAGTCTAAGGCCCCCTTAAAAACAAAGAAACAGATACAGCATTCTCCAGGACAGGCTTCCATGCCTAAGAAACAAATGCTCAAAATGGCCGAAGACCTAATCACCCTGTTCAGGGGGTCCCATCCCCCTCCTGATAAAAGGGCCAGACAGGATGCAGACTATGAATCTTCCGACCAGGTGTCCATTTCTTCAGATTCGTCCTCAGACCTAGGATATTCCTTACCCCCTTATGAGGATTCTGATGCTGAGGAATCAATTCCATCAACCTCTCCACCTGAGGACTACTCCTTTGGGGACACCTTACATACCATGAGGGAGCATTTCCATTGGGAAGGCCAGGATTACTCAGAATCCAAGAAAAGGCTCAGAGACTTTCTTTTATTGCCTCAACACAGACCCCTTGCTTTTCTGCCAGTGTTCGATATTGTGGATGATGTCTACACTGAATTCAGCTTAAACCCTGACTCCTTACCTCCAGCCTCAGTTAAACCCGATAGATATTAGAGTCCCTGACTCTCATAAATTTCTGTATAAAAGCCCTGTTGCTGACCCTGAAACTATTTCTCAGGGACCCAAAGGGATTAAGGCCTCATCAGCAAAAAACCCAGTTCCCTCTGACAGAGATTCCAGAGCATTAGACAGATAGGGAAAGAAAGTATATACATCTGCAACCTTAGCAATGAGAGCCTTAAATTGCCAGTTTCACATGCTAAAATATCAGCAATTTTTGATGTCTCAGTTAAAACAAAAAATGCTTCCAGATTCAGATCCTCCTAATTTTAAAGAAATGCAGGATTTATTGCATGCAGCTGAACAAGTGGGAAAGCATACTTTGCAATGTGGTTTTGATTCTTTAGAGGCCTCCTGTAGAGCAGCAGTTACAGGCTCTGTCACTAGAAGGCATGCTTGGTTAAAAGAACATACGTTGCCAGATCATGTTAAAGCAAAATTATTGGATGCACCTTTACAGCAGGATGTGTTATTTGGAGTTAACGCAGAAGAGGTATTAAATAAAATTGAGGATAAGGCAAAATCTATGCAAACGGTAAAGGATTTCTTACAGGTTCAGCCACCAAGATTTAGCAGAAATTGGCCAACAAAGAATTGGTCCTTTCTGGCTACAGACAGCCCTCAGAGAGGCAGATACAGACTTGCGAGAGGTAGAGGTCAACCACAAGGTCCTTACAGGCCTCGACAGTGGGGTGCACCAGGCCAGAAAGAAGGGGAAGACAGGCCCCAACCATATAAAGAGCAGCCTCAATGACTTCCCATTACAGCTGAAAAACAATTCTCTTGGCAGCCCCATTGGGAGGAAAACTTGCACTTTTCTATCACAATTGGCATTGGATCACCAAAGACAAATGGGTTCTCAACATTGTATCTCAAGGTTACAGGTTCCACTTTCACACTCTGCCAAGTTTAGAAGGAATGCCAAATCTGCCACCAAATCAGTGGGCTGAGGCTCAAAAACAAATGACAGCACTCATGGAAATGAGAGCTATTCAAGAGGTACCACCACAAGAGCAAGGACAAGGATTTTATTCAAGACTCTTTCTGGTTCCCAGAAAGGACAAAGCCTGGAGGCCCATTCTGGATCTTTCTTCTCTAAACACTTACCTGGATGTTCCAAAATTCAAAATGTTGACACTACAGCAGCTTCTTCCCATGCTGGGTAAGAAAGCTTGGCTCATGACTTTGGACCTCAAGGCGGCATACCTGCATGTCCCTATCAGACAAAACTGTAGAAGATACCTCAGATTCATAGCAGGTTCAATGCACTATCAATTTACTGCACTGCCCTTTGGCTTATCTACTGCGCCCAGGGTCGTTACCAAGTGCCTGGCACCAGTAATTGCATTTTGCAGACAGAAAGGAATTCAAATTTATCCGTACCTGGACGACTGCCTGATTCAAGCAGAGAGCAAGGACAATCTTTTAGAGCATCTGGCATTTGTAAAACAGTTAAGTTGCCTGGGGTACACAGTAAACGAAAAGAAATCAAAACTAGTGCCCTCACAAGAGATTATATTCCTGGGTGCCAGCTTGAACACAACAGCCCAGATGGCTTATCTCACGCTGGACAAGCAAGGACAACTGACTCAGTACTTTCAATTGATGGCAGCAAAAACCCAACTCCCTGCAAGAAAAATTCTGCAGGCCTTGGGTTACATGGCATCTTGTATGCTGCTAATTACATATGCCAGACTGAATATGAGGAAACTACAATGGTACCTAAAGAGTGTATGGTCTCAACACTATCAAGGTTTGGAAACAGTTATACCACTAATACCTTGCCTTCAACAGGAGTTTCGATGGTGTGCTCAAGCTTGTCACCTCAACAAGGGATAGCCTTTTACTCAACCCACAACCAGGCAAACACTGACAACAGATGCATCGGATTACGCCTGGGAAGCACACATGGCAGGAAAATGTATTCAGGGCAAGTGGCCCGCAGAACAAAGGCATCTTCACATCAATCAAAAAGAGATGTTAGCTGTACAGAATGCCCTTATAGCTTTCAAGGACCTGCTGCATCCGGGACAACTATTACTAAAAACAGACAACACCACAGTTGTGTTACATAAACAAGCAAGGGGGCACTCCTACCCCCTCTGCAGACAAGCCAAGACCTTGTGGAACACAGCTCTAAACTATCAAGTTCATCTGCAAGCACAACTCCTGCCAGGAGAGAAAAACACACTGGCAGACGACAAGCAGAAACATTATGGATCCCCACGAATGGGAATTGAATCCACAAATATTCAGATTGATAACACAAAAATGGTGGAGCCCGGACATAGATCTGTTTGCATCCCCAATGAACTGCCAGCTACAGAAATTCTGCACAAGGCGTTACCATCCACAAGCATGGAAAGTGGATGCAGTCTCATTCATCTGGAAAAACCTACAAGTATATGCTTTCCCTCCACTACCTCTCCTTCCAAGGGTTCTCCTAAAAGCCAGGCAAGAAGAGCCAAAGATGATCCTGATTGCTCCAGACTGGCCACGCCAGCACTGGTACCCAGTCTTAAAGAATTTAGCACAAGAACCACCATGGATATTGCCTCAAATCTCACATCTGCTGACTCAGCACAACAATCAGATACTTCACAGTCGGCTAAAGACCTTGAACCAAGCTGCATGGAAAATTCCTTAGTCAAGCAAGCAATGCCTCTCTCCAAAGCTGTTATGGATGTCATTCTGGATGCCAGAAGGCCTAGTACCAGGAAAGCCTATTTGGATAAATGGAAGAGATTCTGTGCCTGGAACCAGGCTCACAGCCTTGACCCTCTTGTCCCAAACATTCCTCAGATTCTACAATATTTAACTGAGATGCTGGACAAAGGCCTCTCTTTCATCCATCAAGATCCACTCCTCTGCCATCTCTGTTCATTGCAACACGGATCCTCCAATTTTCTCTAATCCATTGCTAAAACAGTACTTCAGAGGAGCTAAAAACATAAGACCGCCCCGTAGAGCACCTACTCCAACTTGGGACCTCAACTTTGTTTTGGAAAAATTCACTTTACCTCCCTTGGAGCCAGCAAACGCAGCAGAATTAAAATATATTTCTTGGAAGATTGCTCTGCTCCTGGCAATAACATCAGCTCGAAGAGTTTCAGAATTACAGGCACTAATGGCAGTGGAACCTTTCCTCATTTTCCACCAGGGCAGGGTGTTCTTAAGAACTAACCCTACATTTATGCCAAAGGTGGTTTCAAGTGTGGCTCTAAACCAAACTATTCACTTGCCAACTTTTTATCCAAAACCACAGAATAAAGGGGAGAGACTACTGCATTGTTTGGACATTTACAGGCAGTTACGCTTCTACTTGGACAAAACCAAAGCTTTCAGAAAATCTGAGCAATTACTGGTAGCATATGCTGCAGGAGCACAGGGAAAAGCCATTTCAAAACAGACTATTTCAAAATGGATAAGACATTGCATACCTTTCTGCTACACACACCATGGGAAAACCTATACCTAGCAGCATTAGATCTCACTCCACCAGGGCAAAAAGTATAAGGCTGACGTCGGTCAAGGCGCATTAGTCTGACGTCAGGACGTCGGGGTACAAATGCGCATGACCGACGTCATTTCCTCAGTCTTTTTTGCCGCATGGTCCGATGCAGAAGCAGTTTTGCAAGTGCAGGTTGGCGTTCTGAGATTTTCCGAAGTCGGAGTTTCAGACCGAATCCAAGTTGGCTAAGTACCCCGTTGGGGAATATTTTGGTTTTTTCTTGCCTCAGTATTTTACCGGATGTCAGAAAAGTGAATAACTGTATTTCTTGTGGGAAACAGATACCTCATAGGGATTACCATACCTTGTGTATACCTTGCTTAGGGCCTGAGCACGACGTTGTTGGCTGTCGCTCTTGTGCTAGATTTAACAAACGCACTATAAAGAGAAGATTAGATTGTGCCAGGTTAGTTTTTGGGAAGCGGTGTAATTATAAAATGCCGTCGGATGCTCCGACGCCCGCTTCGTCAAAAAAGCACAAGGACAAAACAGCTAAGCCTAGGCTGGAAGAACCGTCTGTACCAGACGTCGGTTCTTTAGAGGCCTCGGTGGAGCCAGGGGTTCAGCCAGAAATTTCTTTGGAATCCCAGGGAGAGACTTTATTGCTGCAAGATGTGACCTCTCAGGAGGTAGGCCAGGCGGAAGGGGCTTCTCAGGTAGCTGTTCTTCCCTCCCTTCCTAAGGTGGTTAGGCCGTCCCCTGCTGTTTCCAAGGCTTCTCCCAGGGGCAGGCCAGGTTTTGTTTCAGGTGTTACCCCTAGTTCTTCAGGGTCTGTACCTAAGAAGCATATGCTTAAGATGGCAGAAGATTTGATTACAATGATTAGAGGTTCTATGCCCCCTCCTGATAAGAGGCCTAGGGTGGAACCTGAGCTTGGGAGTTTTGAGCAGTGTTCGGATGCTTCTGAGTCTTCGGCTGAAGACTTGCAGGAGTATTCCCTTACTCTGATTCTGATGTAGATGATTCTACTCCTTCTGCTTCTCCTCCTGAGGATTTTTCATTTTCAGAGACTCTTCATTCCATGAGGGAGCATTTTAAATGGGAAGGTCAGGATTTCTCTGATTCCAGGAAAAGGCTTAGGGAATTTTGTTTCTTCCCAGCATAGGCCTTTAGCTATACCTGCTGTTCTAGATCTGGTGGAGGATGTTTTTGCAGAGGCTTCTCTGAACCCTGACTCTTTGCCTCCCGCTCCAGTTAAACCGGATAGATATTATAGGGTGCCTGAAGCTCATAAGCATCTTTTTAAGAGTCCTAGGGCAGACCCAGAAACTGTTTCACAGGGGCCTAAAGGTGTTAAGGCTTCTGTTAAAAATCCTGTTCCTCCAGATAAAGAGGCAAGGGCTTTGGATAGATGGGGAAAGAAAGTATATACTTCTTCCACTTTGGCCATGAGAGCTTTAAATTGCCAGTTTCACATGTTGAAATACCAAAATTATCTCCTTTCACAATTAAAGTCTAAGGTAGATGCTTTGGCGGAAGGTATTGAGTGTAAAGAGTTGCAGGATTTAGTTCATGTTTCTGAACAGGTGGGTAAGCATTCTTTGCAATGTGGTTTTGATGCTGTGCAGGCCTCTTCAAGGGTGGCTGCCACTGGTTCGGTTCTTCGCAGGCACGCCTGGTTGAGGGATCAGAATTTAGCTGAGCATGTAAAAACAAGGATTTTAGATGCTCCTTTACTATCTGATGTGTTGTTTGGTTCGCCTGTGGAAGCAGTTCTAAAGAAAATGGAAGATAAGGCTAAGTCTATGCAGACTGTTAAAGATTTTTTGCAGGTTCAGCCTCCGAAGTTTAGTAGAAATTGGCCTACCAAGGGGTGGACATATCCTGCTTATGATTCCCAGTCTAGGGGTAGGTCTAGACGTGTTAGAGGCAGAGCTCAAGGTTCTTTTAGGCCTAGAACAGGGAGTTCACCTGCTCAGTCTTCTGGTGAGGGCAGGGGTCAGTCCTTTCGTAAACAGACCCAATGACCTGCCTTTTCAGCTGCCAGAATCTTCTCGTCTGGCAGCACCTTTGGGAGGAAGGTTGGCACTTTTCAAAGAAAACTGGAGTTTAATTACCCAAGACAGATGGGTATTGGATATTCACCACGGTTACAGGTTTTATTTCCATACCTTGCCTCCTTTCAAAGGCATGCCAGACATTCCTCCTCAACAAAGGAAAGAGGCTCACAAGCAAATTTCTCTGTTGCTCCAAATAGGGGCCATTCAGTCGGTTCCTGTGCCAGAAAGGGGCCTGGGATTTTATTCTCGCCTGTTCCTAGTACCAAAAAAGGGGAACACGTGGAGACCAATTTTGGATCTGTCTATCCTCAACACTTATCTGGACATTCCCAAGTTCAAAATGTTGATGTTACAACAGCTTTTACCTCTGCTGGGCAAAGATCACTGGATGGTAACTTTGGATCTCAAGGAAGCTTACCTTCATGTTCCTATCAGACTAATTTGCAGGAAGTATCTGCGTTTTCGAGCTGGGAATTCTCATTATCAGTTCTCTGCATTGCCCTTTGGCTTATCTACTGCCCAGAGTATTCACAAAGGTTCTGGCTCCAGTGATAGCTTTCTTCAGGCTAAAAGGAATACAAATCTATCCTTATTTGGACGATTGCCTGATTCTGGCTCAAGGAAGGGACGTGCTTCTTCAGCATTTGGAATATGTGATAGCAGTGCTAAGATGCCTAGGGTATTCTGTGAACGAAATAAAGTCCAGTCTAGTACCCTCTCAAGACATGTGCTTTCTGGGTGTGAGACTGAATACAGCAACCCAGATGGCCTTTTTAACCCCGGACAAACAAAGGAATCTTTCTCTCTACTTCCATCAACTATCTCATCAGTCCGGGCTGACTGCAAGGACAGTCCTTCATTCCTTAGGGTTCATGGCATCTTGTATTCTGGTACTTCCCAATGCCAAACTGCATATGAGAAAGCTACAATGGTATCTCAAAAATGTATGGACACAGCACTGCCAGGATCTGGACACTGTCATTCAAATAATACCTTGCATTCAAAAGGAATTTTTGTGGTGGGCTCAGGAATGTCACCTAAACAAGGGACTCTCTGTGACCCGGCCAGAGGCGAGTCAGATTCTAACGACAGATGCCTCAGACACAGCTTGGGGAGCTCATCTAAATGGAAAGTGGATACAAGACAAGTGGCCTGCCAGACTGCAGCATCTACATATCAACATGAAGATGTTAGCAGTCCAGTTTGCATTACTGGCTTTCAAGGATTTACTTCTTCCTGGGCAGGTGTTGATTCTAACAGACAACACAACTGTCATGTGGTACATCAACAAACAAGGGGGAACACATTCTTATCCTCTATGCAGGCAAGCAATGATTTTGTGGGAGACTGCGTTAAGCTTGCAACTGAATCTTCAAGCAAGGTTTCTGCCAGGAGCACAGAACTCCTTAGCAGATGTGTTAAGCAGGCAAATCATGGATCCCCACGAGTGGAAACTGGATCTTCATGTATTTCAAACATTGACAGTGTCATGGGGAACTCCAGACATAGATCTGTTTGCTTCTCCACTAAACCACCAGCTGCCAAAGTTTTGCACGAAAGGTTTCATCACACAGCCTGGAAAGTGGATGCTCTTTCTTTCAGTTGGAAAAATCTTCATGTGTATGCCTTTCCACCTCTGCCTCTCCTCCCAAAGGTACTCCTAAAGGTCAGACAAGACAAGCCAAGGATGATTTTAATAGCTCCAGATTGGCCTCGGCAGCACTGGTACCCATTGCTGAGGAGTCTGGTAAGGAAGCCTCCATGGCCCTTACCTTTGATTCCACACCTATTGTCTCAGAAGGACGGGCATCTACTCAATGTCAAGCTTCACTCTCTTCATCTAACAGCCTGGCATATTCTGTTTTGAACCATAGCAGGTCTCAGCTTCCTCAACAAGTTTTGAATGTGATTATGGAAGCCAGAAGACCTAGTACAAGGAAAGTGTACGCAGAAAATGGAAGAGATTTTTATTTTGGTGTGCAGCAAAGGATTTGATGTTTCTGACGCAAATTTGAGTGTGGCTCTTCAATATCTTACTGAGTTATTGGACAAAGGTTTGTCTTTCTCTTCCATTAAGATTCATGCTGCAGCAATTTCAGCTCACTATGATTGTGACCCACCATTGTTTTCTCATCCTTTGTTCAAGCAATTTCTTAGAGGGCAAAGAATATAAGACCCCCACGTAGAGCTCCTACTCCTGCTTGGGACCTCAATTTTGTGTTGGAGAAACTTACTCTACAACCTTTTGAGCCTCATGCTACTGCTGAGTTGAAATACTTGTCATGGAAGACTGCTTTTTGTTGGCCATTACTTCTGCAAGAAGGGTTTCTGAATTGCAGGCCCTTATGGCGGTTGAGCCTTTTTGATTTTCCATAAGGATAGGGTATCATTACGTACTAATCCTTCCTTTATGCCTAAGGTGGTTTCTAGTGTGGCTTTAAACCAAACTATTCATTTGCCTACTTTTTATGCAGATCCCCAAAATAAGGGGAAAAGATTTTGCACACTTTAGATGTACACAGGCAGTTGCGTTATTATTTAAGCAGGACTAAGGATTTTAGGCAGTCTCAGCAGTTGTTTGTTTCTTTTGCTTTGAGTTCTCAGGGCAAGCCTGTGTCAAAACAAACTATTTCTAAGTGGATTGGGTTTTGCATTGCATTTTGTTATTCCCATCATGGCAAGGAGATTCCAGCTGGGATTAGGCCTCATTCCACTAGGGCTACTGCCACTTCAACAGCATTTCTAAGGGGGGTGGCAACTAGGGATATTTTGGAGGCAGCTACTTGGAGTTCAGTGCATACTTTCTCTAAGCATTACCACCTTCCTCTCTACTCTAAATCTAGGGCTGGTTTTGCCACAGCTATTTTGCAGGGCATGTTGACAGCTCCTGCTTCTTTATGATTTGCCAGCCTCCCTTACCTCTGCTTTGGGATTCTACCCAAGTGTTAGGACTGCAGCAATGTGGTATGAAGAACATAGTACAGTTTTGTACCTACCATAAATGTAGATGTTCAAGATCCACATAGCTGCATTCCAATTTACCCTCCCTCCTTTCCCTCTGTGTTTAGGGGTGGTTGTGTAGGTGGGATTGTACCTTTCTGACTTTGTATATATATTGTACATATATTTGGTACAGGGGTGTTTGGTGTGTTGTTGTTTTTTGGTTTGGCCTTATCTTTTTAGGGTCTTCTGACATCTGGGGCAAGAAAAGACTGAGGAAATGACGTCGGTCATGCGCATTTGTACCCTGACGTCCTGACGTCAGACTAATGCGCCTTGACCGACGTCAGCCTTATACTTTGGTATTCGGGCCGACTGGGACAGCGGGACTACCCAAGTGTTAGGACTGCAGCAATGTGGATCTTCGAACATCTTCATTTATGGTAGGTACAAAACTGTACTTTTTGTGCATACCTTCACCAAGCATTACCATCTGCCTTTATACTCTAAATCCAGAGCTGGCTTCGCCACTGCTGTGCTGCAGGGCCTTATAGCCACACCTAATGCCTTATAGAACCAGCCACCCTACCTTAGCTTTGGGATTCTACCCAAGTGTAATGACTGCAGCAGTGTAACACGATGAACATAGTACAGTTTAGTACCTACCATAAATGTAGATGTTCGAGTGTATACACTGCTGCAGTCAAGGTTACCCTCCCTCCTTCCCCTCTTACTTGCTGGTACGTACCTATGTCTTCAACCCTTTACTACCTGTGGGGAGTATTTGCTGGTAACTGAAAGTTGTTTGCTTTTCTTATGTATGTTTTATTAGCAATTTGAATTGCCTACCTTTTGGGGGCACCTGACATCTGGGGCAAGAAAAACGGAGGAAAATGGCGTCTGCTGCATCTTGTATACCCCTGTCGCACTGACGTTAGGAAGGAGGCGACAGCAACCGACGCCGGGCCAAGACTTTGGAACTCAGCCCGACTGGGGAACCGCCTGACGGCAGGATAACCCAAGTGTAATGACTGCAGCATTGTGTACACTCGAACATCTACATTTATGGTAGGTGCAAAACTGTACTTTTCCCACCCTCCAGCCCCCTTGTCTCTCTGTTGCCCTGTCTCTCTCTCTCCCTTACTCCGTACAGGGCTATTGGTATTTACTTTTTACTGGTGGTGTTTTTCCACCATAACTTAGCTCCCTCTTTGGGGGCTTCTGGCATTTGGAGCAAGAAAAACTGATGTAATGATGTCGGCTGCCTGTTTTTATATCACTGACTACCTGACGTCAGTCCTGAAGCGACAGCAGCCGATGCAGAAATACTAAGCCTCTGGTATTCGGGCTGACTGAAGGCTACCCAGGGTGGATAACCCAAGTGTGATGACTGCAACAATGAATACACTCAAACATCTACATTTAAGGTAAGTGTACACAACTGTACTTTTCCCTTCTTTTTCCTTGTACCTTTGAGGTAGTTCTTTAAATTGCCACTGCTGGTAATATTTCATTTACTTTTTTGAAAATGTCTAGAAATTAAAAAAAAAAAAAAATCAAGATAGCCCAGGCTATTGTCCCCTATCTGCCACATTTCTATCCTCCCACAAAGCTTCAACTAGAAAAATTTACAGAAGTAAATGGAAAAGGTTTATTTGGGCACAGCAAAATGGCATTCACCTTTTTCAGTGTAGTGCCTTAAGTTTTTATCTTCAATTTAAGTAAGGTGCTAGTTTCCTCATTTTGCCATTGGAATAAATAATTCATAGTCAGCTTCTTCAAAACTTTGTAAGGCCTTTATAGGGGGAGCCTGCCTTCTTACACCTGTTTTAAAGGTCCGACTCCCTTGTGGGATTTTCTTTCGGTTTTACAGTCTTTGACACAATCTCTCTTCGAGCCATCAGCCAAGTGTGAACTAAATTTTTTAACCTGAAAGATTCTTTTTAGTGGCCAGTTCATCTGCTAGAAGAGTCTCAGAATTTCAAGCCCTGTCTTCCAAACCTTCTTACTTCATTTTTCATAAGGACAGGGTGTCCTTACGAACCAAGCCATCCTTCCCTCCTAAGGTGGTGTCAGAGTCCAGTATTAATCACTGTCAACTTTCCACGTTTTTCAGAGTATATGATGTCCTTTTCACATGTTGCAGCATTCTGTACATCTGGGTTTTCTCCTCTTGCTACCCGAACGTACAGAATACTGCACATGGAAGAGAAGGACATCTATGGTTGTGGTAAGATTTTACACAACTTTTCTTTACACTTGTTGGATATTCACAGATGTTCTTCGTGTTTCACTGTTGCAGTCATTACATTTGGGTAATCTGCTGGCAGGTTGCCGTCAGTCGGCCTGAATATCAAAGTCTTTGGTCCTGCGTCGGTTGCTGTCTCCTCTTGCATGACGTCCGGTCGTCAGGGGTATAAAACATGCAGCTGACTCCATTTATTCAGTCTTTCTTGCTGTGCGGTGCCCAAAACAGAAGCAGTTCGCAAGTGCCGGTCTGCCGACTCCTGAAATTTTTGCATTCGAGTTTCAGAACCCTTCAGTTATAGCTAAGTGCCCCGTTGGGGAAACTTTTTCTTGCTCCTTACCGATGTCAGTAAAAGTTAATTGCATTACATGTGGGAAGCAAATACTTCATAAGGATTTTAATTTGTACTGTATTCCTTGCCAAGGCCCAGATCATAACGTGCCTTGCTGTTGGTTTTGTGCTAGATTTAACCAACGCACTATTAAGCATCTGTATATTTTTGCTTCAAAATATTTTGGATCCAGATGTAATTACCCTGAAATGTCATCGGATAGCAATCCGACTATCTGAGTTCGCAAAAAATACAAAGGAAAAGACAGAGGCAGACTGTCGGTCAAAAACCAATGACAAAGCTTCTCCTAAGCCAGTCGCCAGTTCGGTACTCAGTGAGGTGCTTTTGCAGCCCCTGATACCCGCTACTTTTGAGTCGTAGGCCTCTACCGAGACCCATGCGGAGTCCGGTATGCCGCGAGATTCTCAGAGTATTGAACCCGCGGATGTCTCTCCCTGGGACGGGTCCGGAGCCGCTGAGCAGGCACCGGCTTCTGAGGGTGTTTTCAGGCCTCAACATTTCTATATAAAACTGACACCAGTCTCAAAAACAAAAACAACTTCTAAGTCTAAAAAAACTGACGCATGAGCCACGTGCTCAGGCCCCTATGCCTAAAAAAACAGATTATCAAAATGGCTGAGGACTTAATTACATTGATAAGGCCCCCCCCCCCCACCTGCTAAGAGGCCTAGGCAAGACACTGATTATGAATCTGTAGATCAGGTTTCTATTTCTTCTGATTCCTCCTCTGATCAGGAATTTTCTATACCACCCTATGAGGATTCAGATGCAGAAGAATCCATCCCATCTGCATCTCCACCTGAGGATTGTTCTTTTGGAGAAACCTTGCATACTTTAAGGGAACATTTTCATTGGGAGAGTCAGGATTTCTCTGAATCAAAAAAGAGGCTTAGGGGTTTCCTTCTTCCTCAGCATAGCCCTTTGCAATTCCTCCTGTATTAGACATTGTTGATATGTTTTCGGAATCAAGCATGGCTCCTGATTCCCTACCTCCGGTTCCTAGTAAGCCAGACAGATATTACGGGGTGGGGTTCCAGACTCCCACAAATTTTTATTCAAAAATCCTGCTGCTGATCCTGAAACTATCTCACAGGGTCCCAAAAGTGTCTCTACAGCTAATAATCCTACCCCCTCTGATAGAGATTCCAGGGCTCTGGATAGATGGGGAAAGAAGGTTTATACGTCTGCAACCTTGGCAATTAGGGCCTTAAACTGCCAGTTTCATATGCTTAAATATCAACAGCATGTTGTGGGCTTATTGAAACAGAAAATGATGTTGATTTTTGATTGTGTGGAAAATAAAGAATTACAGGAATTATTGCATGCAGCAGAACAGGTTGGAAAGCATACTTTGCAATGTGGTTTTGATTATTTGGAGGCCTCTTGCAGGGCTGCAGTTAATGGATTTGTGATTAGAAGGCATGCCTGGCTCAAGGAGCAAATTCTGCCTGATCATTTTAAAACTAAGTTGTTGGATGCACCTTTACAGTATGATACTCCGTTTGGTAATAAGGCAGAAGAGGTTTTAAAGAAAATAGAAGACCAAGCTAAATCTATGCAAACTGTAAAAGATTTCTTACAAGCGCAGCCACCCAGATTCAGTAGGCACTGGCCTGCTAAGAATTGGTCCTTTCCTGTGTCCAACAGAGCCTCACAAGGCAAATCCAGACGCTCAAAAGGCTCTAGATACCAATCACAGGGTTCCTACAGGTTAAAGCAATGGGGTTACCTCTACCTCCAAAATCTGGAGGAAATAATGCACAACCCTACAGTAAGCAGTCTCATCACCCATCACGAAGCACTTATCTTTTGGCAGCCCCCTTGTGGGGAAAATTAGCACTTCATGCTTAAAACTGGCAGTTAATTACCCAGGAGAAGTGGGTATTAAACATAGTATCCCAGGAGTACAGATATCATTTCCATACTTTGCCAATTCAAAACGGTTGGCCAGATCTGCCACAAAATCAATGGGCAGAGGCTCAGAAACAAGTTACGTCCCTCATGGATATGGGGGCTATTCAGCCAGTACCAGAACAGGAAAAAGGACAAGGTTTTTATTCAAGACTGTTCCTGGTACCCAGAAAAGACCATGCCTGGCGTCCAATACTGGACTTATTGATTTTGAACACGTTCCTGGACATTCCAAAATTCAAAATGCTGACTTTACAACAGCTACTGCCCATGCTGGGCAAGAACGTTTGGTTAGTGACTCTAGACTTGAGGCATGCCTGCATATCCCAATAAGGGAATCGTTTAGAAGATGCCTCCGCTTCAAGGCAGGTTTTATGCATTACCAATTCTCTGCACTGCCCTTTGGCTTATCTACTGCACCCAGAGTCTTTACAAAGTGCCTGGCACCAGTAATTGCATTTTGCAGACAAAGAAGCATACAAATTTATCCTTACTTGGATGACGGTCTCATTTAAGCAGAACACCAGGACATTCTTCTTCAACATCTGGCATTTGTAAAAAGGCTTCTACCATGCCTAGGGTACACAATAAACAAAAATAAATCACAACTGGTACCCTCTCAACAAATTACATTCCTGGGTGAAAGCTTGAATACAACTGCCCAGATGGCTTACCTTATGCCAGACAAACAAAGGCAACTGACTATATACTTCAGATGGCAACAAAAACCCAGTTATCTGCAAGACAAATACTGCAGGCTTTGGGGCTCGTTTCATCCTGCATTCTACTAATTCCATATGCAAAACTGCATATGAGGAAACTTCAATGGTATCTAAAATGTTTATGGAGTCAGCATCGTCACAGTCTGGAAACAATGATTCCTCTCATTCCCTGCCTACAGCAGGAGCTTCTTTGGTGGGCAGAGACATGTCACCAGAACAAGGGACGGTCTTTCACTCTACCCCCTGCCACCCAAACCCTAACTACAGATGCATCAGACTATGCTTGGGGGGCCCACCTGGCAGGGAGATGCATTCAGGGCATATGGAACCCAAAACAAATGCATCTGCTTTTCAACCAGAAAGAGATGCTAGCTGTTCAGAATGCCCTGACAGCCTTGAAGGGCTTACTTCATCCAGGACAACTACTGATAAAGACGGACAACACCATGGTTATGTGGTACATAAACAAGCAGGGGGGCACACATTCCTACCCCCTTTGCAGACTAGCCATGGCATTGTGGGACACCGCCTTGAATTACCAAGTACATCTTCAAGCACAATTCCTGCCAGGAAAACAAAATACTCTGGCAGATGACCTAAGCAGAAATCGTATGGACCCTCACGAGTGGAAACTGGATCCACATGTCTTCAGCATGGTAACACAGAAATGGGGGAGCCCAGACATAGATCTTATTTACCTCTCCCCAAAATTTATCAGCTGGGCAAATTCTGCACAAGGACTTATCACAGACAAGCATCGAAAGTGGATGCCCTGTCCTTCAGTTGGAAAAACCTAACAGTCTGCGCCTTTCCTCCTCTGCCTCTTCTTCCCAAGGTCTTACTAAAGGTCAGACAGGAAAAACCAAACATGATGCCAATTGCCCCGGACTGGCCTCGCCAGCACTGGTACCCAATTCTAACTCCCTCCTTGGTATTTCCCTCAAATACTTCATCTACTATCTCAGCAGAGCAACCAAATTCTGCACAGTCAGCGCCAAACTCTGAACCTGGCAGCATGGCTGATCATGTAATTATTCAAACAACACCTCTCAGTAAATCTGTGATGGATGTCATTTTGGAAGCAAGAAGGCCTAGTACTAGAAAATCTTATGTTGATAAATGGAAGAGATTCTGTGCTTGGAACCAAGCACAATGAACGGAGACAGCAAAACCAAATATTTCTCAGATTTTACAATACTTGCCTGAGATGCTTGACAAGGGCCTATCTTTTTCTTCAATAAAAATCCATGCCTCTGCCATCTCAGCTCATTACAACACAGAGCCTCCCATCTTTTCTCATCCTCTGCTAAAGCAGTATCTTAAAGGGGCCAAAAATTTAAGGCCTCCCAGAAGATCACCAACTCCTGCATGGGACCCTGCCTTCTTTTGAACCAGCATCTACTGCGGATATATAGATGTTCATCGTGCATGCAGCTGCAGTCATCACACTTGGGTTATCTGCTGTCAGGCGGGTCCTCGGTCGGCCGAATTCCAAAGTCTAGGTCCGGCGTCGGTTGTCGTCACTTTTTTCCTGACGTCAGTGCGGCAGGGGGGTATAAAAGAGGCAGCCGACGCCATTTTCTTCTGTCTTTCTTGCCGCGCGGTGCCAGAAGCAGTTCGCAAGTGCCGGTCGGCCTGCTCCTGAGATTTAAGAATAGTATTTAAGCCAAAGTCTTCTTTAAAGCTAAGTACCCCGTTGGGGAAACTTTTCTTGCCTCAGACCGATGTCAGACAAAGTTAATAATTGCATTTCTTGTGGGAAACAAATACCGCATATGGATTTTCACTCTTACTGTATACCTTGCTTAGGGCCAGACCACGACGTCTCGGCCTGCCGTTTTTGTGCTAGGTTTAACAAGCGCACTATTAAGCGCCGGGCGGAGTTCGCCCTTCATTATTTTGGCAAAAAAATTAATGATATCATGTTATTGGATGCACCAATGCCAGTTTTAGGCAAAAAACGCAAGGATAAGGACAGACATCCGAGGCCTGCTCCGAATACTGAGATCACGCTTAGGCCCGACTACTGGTTCTCCGGTTCTCAGCAGGCGCCTATGCAGCCCCTGACTACCGATGAAACTACTTTACCGGTGTCTTCATTACCCGAAGTCGCAGGATCCTCTGTCTCCATTCCCTCTGCAGATACCGACGCCACTCTTGGCGGGGAAACCGAAAATTTAGCGAGGCCTGCCATTTCTGAAGGCGTTTTCAGGCCTACCACCTCCTCTATTAAATTGTTCACTAAATCTAAAGCTGCAATGAAAATTAAACAGGGTCCTCAGACCCCCTCTCAAGGTCCCATGCCTAAGAAACAGATGCTTAAAATGGCTGAGGATTTGATTACTCTCATCAGGGGTTCTCAACCCCCCTCAGACAAAAGACCCAGGTTGGAGGAAGACTACCCTTCCTCAGACCAGGCTTCTATTACCTCAGACCATTCTGAGGACCAGGATTACGCCTATTCCCCATTTGAAGACTCTGATGCTGAGGAGTCTGTTCCCTCGGTCCCCCCCCCCCCCCCGAGGACTACTCTTTTGGGGAAACCCTGCATACATTGAGAGAGCACTTCCACTGGGAAGGCCAAGATTACTCAGATTCCAAGAAAAGGCTCAGGGAATTTCTACTACTTCCCCAGCATAGGCCCCTGGCTATTCCTCCTGTCTTAGATATTTTGGATGATGTGTACGCAGAAGCCAGTCTTAATCCAGACTCATTACCTCCAGCCCCTGTTAAACCAGACATATTACCGGGTTCCTGATTCTCATCAGTTCCTTTATAAAAGTCATACAGCTGACCCAGAAACAATTTCACAGGGTCCCAAGGGGGGATTAAGGCCTCTACTGCTAAAAACCCTTTACCTTCAGAGAGAGATTCCAGAGCATTAGAAAGGTGGGGGGAAAAGGTGTATACATCAGCCACTTTAACCATGAGGGCATTAAACACTCAATTTCATATGTTAAAATACCAACAGTTCTTGCTATCTCAGCTGAAAAGCAAAATGACGCAAACAGAACAACCAGACTTGAAAGAGTTGCAGGATTTGTTGCCTGGAGCAGAACAAGTGGGGAAACATACCTTGCAGTGTGGTTTTGATGCTTTAGAGGCCTCATGTAGAGCTGCTGTCACGGGATCTGTCATATGTAGACACGCTTGGCTCAAAGAGCAAACTTTACCAGATCATGTCAAAGCAAAGTTATTAGATGCACCACTACAAAACGATATACTGTTCGGTGTTAAAGCTGAGAAGGTACTAAAGAAAATGGAGGAAAAAGCGAAATCTATGCAAACAGTTAAAGATTTCTTGCAGGTGCAGCCTCCACGCTTCAGCAGAAACTGGCCTTCAAAAAATTGGTCCTTTCCAGCCACGGACAGACCCCAAAGGGGCAGATACAGACGCCCAAGGGGTAGAGGACAACCTCAAGGATCTTAGAGCTACAGTGGCAAACACCAGCCCCAAGAAGTGTAGACGATAGACCACAGTCATTTAGAAAACAGACACAATGACTTTCCCCTATGCCTGCCAAGCAAAGCTATAATGGCAGCACATTTTGGCGGAAAACTGGCCTTATTTTCAAAAAACTGGCACATTGTTACAAAGGACAAATGGATTCTGGATATTATAGACAGAGGCTACAGGTTCCACTTTCACACCCTTCCAAAAATGAGAGGCATGCCAAACCTGCCACAAAATCAATGGGCAGAGGCACAAAGGCAAATTACCGCTCTCATGGATATGACAGCAATTCAAGAGGTACCTGCAAAAGAACAAGGTCAAGGTTTTTATTCAAGGCTATTTCTGGTACCAAGGAAGGACAAAGATTGGAGACCCATCTTAGACCTATCTATTCTAAACACATATCTAGAGGTACCAAAATTCAAGATGCTCACATTACAGCAGCTTCTTCCCATGCTGGGCAAGGAGTCTTGGCTGGTAACTTTGGACCTCAAGGAGACATACCTGCATGTCCCTATCAGACAAGATTGCAGAAGATACCTCAGATTTCTTGCAGGTTCAACCCATTACCAATTCTCTACATTGCCCTTTGGCTTATCTACTGCGCCCAGAGTGTTTACGAAATGCCTGGCATCAGTAATTGCCTTCTGCAGACAATGAGGAATCCAGATCTACCCATATCTGGACGACTTCCTGATCTAAGCAGACAGCAAGGACATTCTATTGCAACATCTGGCGTTTGTAATAAAACTGTTAAACTGCCTGGGCTACACAGTGAACAAAAAGAAATCAAAACTAATACCTTCTCAACAGATAATTTTCCTGGGTGCCAGCTTAAACACAACGACCCAGATGGCCTACCTCACGCCAGACAAACAAGGGCAACTGTCTCAATACTTCAACAGAATGGCAACTTTAACCAGGCTAACTGCAAGGAAAATCCTGCAGGCTCTGGGGTTCATGGCATCTTGTATCCTACTAATACCATTTGCAAAGCTGCATATGAGGAAACTACAATAGTACCTAAAAAACTTATGGTCTCAACACAGCCACAGCTTGGAAACAATTATACCACTCATTCCATTCCTTCAAAAGGAATCTTTGTGGTGGGCTCAAGCATGCCAAAGAAACACGGGTCTTCCTTTCTGCTTACCACAAGCAACTCAAATCACAACAGACGCCTCCGACTACGCCTGGGGAGCACACATGGCAGGTCAGTGTATTCAGGGAAAATGGTCCCAAAAAGAGATGCACCTACACATCAACCAAAAGGAGATGCTAGCCGTGCAAAATGCTCTTATGACCTTCAAAGACCTACTGCATCCAGACCAGCTATTAATAAGGACAGGCAACACCACAGCCATGTGGTACATAAACAGGGGGGAACGCATTCATACCCCCTGTGCAGACAAGCCATGACCCTGTGGAACACAGCACTGGAATTACAAATACAACTACAGGCACAATTCCTGCCAGGGAAGGAAAACACACTGGCAGACAACTTAAGCAGAAATATGACAGACCCACACGAATGGAAGTTGCATCCTCAAGTCTTCTCAAAGATAACTCAGGCATGGGGACAGCCAGACATAGATCTATTTGCTACCCACAGAAATTACCAGTTGGAGAAATTCTGCTCAAGGACCTATCATCCACAGGCCTGGAAAGTGGACGCACTCTTTCAATTGGACAACATTGACAGTCTATGCCTTCCCGACTCTACCTCTACTGGCCAAAGTCCTATTAAAAACCAGAGCAGAGAGGCCACAAATGATTCTCATTGCTCCAGACTGGCCACGACAGCACTGGTATCCTTTCCTAAAGAGCCTGTCACACACCACCATGGATCCTTCCACAAGTTTCTCTTCTTTTGTCCCAGCACAATTACAAGACCCTTCACAGCCAGCTCAGAACTCTAAATCTAGCTGCATGGAGAATACCTTAATTTGCCAACAGACTGTCCTCTCCTAGGGAGGTACAGGATGTCATCTTGCAGACCAGGAGACCCTCTACTAGAAAAACCTACTCCGCCAAATGGAAACTATTTTGTTCCTGGAATCAAGCTAAGGGTCAGAATCCTTGGGTAATAAATATACCTCAGATTTTACAGTACCTAGCTGAGATGTTAAACAGTGGCCTTTCCTTCTCTTCCATCAAGATCCACGCTTCAGCCATTTCAGCACAGTACAATATGGATCCTCCTTTATTCTCACATCCTCTTTTAAGGCAGTTCCTCAGAGGGGCAAAAAATATACAACCCCCACGGAAACCACCAGCTCCAGCTCGGGACCTCAACTTCGTATTGGAGAAGCTGACACTGCCTCCTTTTGAGCAGGCTGCTACAGCAGAGCTACAATACTTGTCATGGAAAACAGCCTTCCTTCTGGCTGTTACCTCAGCACGTAGGGTTTCGGAGCTACAGGCCCTCATGGCTGTGCAACCATTCATCATTTTCCATCAGGACAGGGTTTCCTTACGAACCAACCCTACCTTCATGCCAAAGGTAGTATCCAGTGTGGCTTTGAATCAGACTATTCATTTACCTACCTTTTATCCAAATCCACAGAGCGAAGGAGAGAGGCTTCTACATTCCTTGGACATTCACAGGCAACTTCGTTATTACTTGGACAGAACAAAGTCATTCAGAAAATCTGAGCAGCTCTGTGTCCTATGCTACAGGTGCTCAGGGAAAGCTATTTCCAAACAGACTATTTCAAAATGGATAGCTCACTGCATATGCTTTTGTTATTCATTTCATGGAAAATCAGTGCCTGTATACATAAGATCCCACTCCACCAGGGCTACAGCTACCTCAGCAGCTTTCCTCAGGGGGGTCCCTACCAAGGACATTTTGGAAGCAGCAACTTGGAGTTCGGTGCACACTTTCTCCAAGCACTACCACCTTCCACTATCCTCAAAATCTAGAGCGGGCTTTGCCACAGCAGTCCTGCAGGGCATTCTAGCCCCTCCTAATTCTGCTTAGTACCAGCCACCCTTACTTAGCTTTGGGATTCTACCCAAGTGTGATGACTGCAGCTGTATGCACGATGAACATAGTACAGTTTTGTACCTACCATAAATGTAGATGTTCGAGTGCGCATACAGCTGCAGTCCATGTTACCCTCCCGCCATCCCCTCTTAGGACAGGGCTTATGCCAAACACCTTTATCATACAACCTATTTGTGGTATTCCTTTATGGTGTATTTGCTTGCAACTACTGTTTTGATTTATCTACTTATATATGTTTGCATAACATCATGTTTTGCCTTCCTTTCTGGGGACACCTGACATCTGGGGCAAGAAAAACTGAAGAAAATGGTGTCTGTTGCCTCTTTTATACCCCTGCCGCACTGACGTCAGGGAGGAAGCGACGACAACAGACGCCGGACCTAGACTTTGGAATTCGGCCGACAGAGGACCTGCCTGACGGCAGATAACCCAAGTGTGATGACTGCAGCTGTATGCGCACTCGAACATCTACATTTATGGTAGGTACAAAACTGTACTTTTTTATCTTGGAAGACATCTTTCCTTTTGGCAATCACTTCAGCAAGAAGGGTTTCAGAGCTGCAGGGCCCTCATGGCTGTAGAGCCTTTTATTACATTTTACCCGGGCAGGGTGTCCCTCAGGACCACTCCTTCCTTTATGCCTAAGGTCGTATCCAGTGTGGCTCTTAACCAAACTATTCACCTGCCAACATTTTACTCAAATCCGCAGAACAAGGGGGAGTGGATTCTGCATTCATTGGACGTATACAGAAAACTTAGATTCTACTTGAACAGGACCAAATCTCTAAAAAGTCTGAGCAACTACTGGTGGCATTTGCTGCAGGATCAGAGGGGAAGGCTATATCTAAGCAGACTATTTCTAAGTTGATAAGCCACTGCATTCATTTCTGCTGCTTGCATCATGGTAAACCAGTGCCCAAGGGAATCAGGTCACATTCCACCAGGGCTTGCCTCTACCTCAGCAGCCTTTCTCAGAGGAGTTCCAACCAAAGACATTCTAGAAGCTGCTACTTGGCGCTCTATTCATACTTTTACAAAGCATTATCATTTGCCTCTCTTCTTCAAGTCCAGGGCAGGCTTTGTGACTGCAGTTTTGCAGAGCCTTATAGCCGCTCCTAATACCATTTAGTTCCATCCTCCCAACCATAGCTTTGGGATTATACCCAAATGTAATGACTGCAACAGTGAAACACGAAGAACATAGTACAGTTGTGTACACTTGCCATGAATGTAGATGTTCGAGTGTATTCACTGTTGCAGTCCGGGTTACTCACCCGCCATCCTCCTTTTTTCTAAAACTTCTCTTTCCTTCACTATATTCTAAAGCCTTTGAATCATGGATTAGCCTGGGACTTGCTGCTCTCCCGCTCGGTCATAGGAATTAGGATAGCCCCCCTGCCAGACGGACGACGCGTATAACCCTGCCATTGTCGCTGACTCCTTGGACTCCCAGTGCGAATGCACACACCTGCCTTCTCCAACCCCCAAAGAACCTGACCTAAACAGCTGCCAAAGAGACTAAGGGTAAAGAAAGATTACCTAATTTCAGCACTAGTATTCTGTTACATAGTTTCCTGTAGGATTAGGCAGCAACTGGATATTATCACCAGCCTAAAAGCCCTACTACTAAACCCAGGAAGGTCTACGGAAACTAACAGTGTAAAGTTATTAAACAAGTTAAACATACCAATATCAGTTACCTTTTAGGACCCAGGAGCACCCTTGTGGTGGCAGATCTGACGTCGAAAAGGTTATAATACACCCCTGTGGCTTTTCCGCCATTACTCTTGAATCATGGATTAGCCTGGGACTTGCTGCTCTCCCGCTCGGTCATAGGAATTAGGGTATGTAAGTACTAGCATGTCGCTACTGTGATGTTTAGGAAGCTGTTGTATTTACCTTGCATTGAGTACTGCAGTTAAGCTGTGAAAATACAGGTGTGAAAAACGCGTGTAATTTATATCAACGAGTACACTGTTATTACTCTGCCATCTGTCTGCCGACCTGTGAAACACGAGTCATGTTTAAACTATAAAGTAAATGTATAACTGCTGAATGTGCACGCTCAACTGTAATGTAAGTGTAATTTAAAACATTTAGTGCACTGTTACTACGCTGCTATCCTTCTGCAGAACTGTGAAACTCTAGTCCTGTGTACTTTTTAAAGTAAGTGTACAAATTGCTGAAGCGCACGCTCAATTGAGGAGCGATATGCCTCGTGGTGTAATATAGCTACGCCTTAGGGCTCGTTTGCTGTGTACTTTTTAAAGTAAGTGTATAATTGCCGGTTACGCTCAATTGAGGAGCGAGATGCCTCGTGGTGTAATGTAGTTAAGCCTTAGGGCCTGTTTGCTTATTTAAACAGCGCTATCAAAAAAGTGCCAACCAAACAACTGGGAAAGTTTAGCGAATGTATTTTAATTGTACCATGAGCTGTATGTAAAGAGCCTAAGCAGATTTATGCTTTTTTCACTTTCACAGTGAACTTTCACTTCAACGGGCGAGTTGCCTCGTGGTGCAGTTAAACCTTAGGGCTTGTTTGTTTACTTAGACAGCTATCCCAATATTGTCAACCAAAACACTGGGAAAGCTTTGTGAATGTATTTTAATTGTACTACAAGTGTATCTAAAGAGCTAAAGTAGGTTTAAGCTTATTTTCACTCTTACAGTGTACACCCTCAGATAGGAAGGCTGACTACTGAACCTAGCAAACTATACAAGGGATATACTGCTGTTTGTTGCTAAACCCTCTATCTCTCTCCTCTATTCTACCTGTAGATAGCCCCTGCCAGACGGACAACGCAGATAACCCTGCCATTGTCGCTGACTCCTTGGACTCCCAGTGCGAATGCACACACCTGCCTTCTCCAACCCCCAAAGAACCTGACCTAAACAGCTGCCAAAGAGACTAAGGGTAAAGAAAGATTACCTAATTTCAGCACTAGTATTCTGTTACATAGTTTCCTGTAGGATTAGGCAGCAACTGGATATTATCACCAGCCTAAAAGCCCTACTACTAAACCCAGGAAGGTCTACGGAAACTAACAGTGTAAAGTTATTAAACAAGTTAAACATACCAATATCAGTTACCTTTTAGGACTCAGGAGCACCCTTGTGGTGTAGGCCCCGCTTAAGCCCTCGCTCTGCTCGGGCTCGCTCCGCGCCCCACCCTGCCCCTATTTCCACCGCCCCACTAACTCTACATTTATTAGATCACTAAGCCCTTCCCTTTTCCACCAACCAATCACTACCTCCCGTGCTCTGACTCATCTCCTCCTCTTTTCTAGCTTGTCTACACTGATCAGGCTACCCCCACCCACTCACCTCCCTCACTTTCTTTGTTAGTCTATTCTGTCTAACTAATCTCCACCCACCTGATAACCTCCCTTCCTACCCTTCCCACACCCTGGTTTCTCTTACGAAACCCCCTAGCTCACTTCACTCACTAACCTCTCTAAACCATGAACAAAAAGATTCTCTCTACCCTTCCCTCCATACTATTTCCTTACTGTTTCCTATCTCTTAACCAGATATGAAACCCTAACCCTAACAGGTGTCCATCTTTCTAATGATCACACCTCCATTCATTATCATAACCACTCCAAACCCGTCCCTCCGTCTCACTACCTTGCTAAAAACCTGATTCCTAAAATAAATCACCCTACCAGAGCCACCCAAAGGTGCCCTCAACAAAAGACACCCTAAAATTATTAGTCAAACTCCAAAAATACTTGACTACTTAAAAAAATCTATCACAAGATGTGGTGATATCCACCCCAACCCAGGTCCCAACTCTGACTTAGACCCCAAAACACTGAAAGATACCAGAAACCTAGTGGGCTCCCTCCTCATCCTCCATCTCAACCTTAGAAGTATTAATAATAAGATTCACAGCTTACATGCCTTGCTTGCAACTCACTTCCCTGACATCATGTGTCTATCAGAAACATGGCTTAAACCATGCACTAAGGATGAAGAAATTATCCCACCTGGATATAGCATCCTTAGGAGTGATCGAATAACCAGAAAAGGTGGGGGAATAGCTGTTATGTTCAAGAACTCCCTGAACATCACCATGAACCCACTCCAACCCCTAAAAGCCCACAACCTCGAACTAATGGCTCTAAAGATTCGCCTTAATAATAAAAAAAGTATTAATCTCATAGTGACTTATCTACCGCCAGGCAAAAATATTGAAAACCTAGAACTAATCCTTAATTGGCTTGCCACCAACTATCCCAAGAAACGATAATACTAGGGATGTCAATATAAACTGGGCCTCTATTCCAACTCCCTAATCCTCTCCCCATTAACTTACATGGCTTCTCGCAGAATATTCTAACTCCCACTAGACTGGGCAGTGCCCAACAAAAAGAGAGCATCCTTGACTGGATACTTACAAACAAGGCCCCAATGAATTATACTACAGGGACCCTTCCCAACGACCTTAGTGACCACCTGATTACTTTTATTATTAAGCACAAGTGTCCTACTTCAAATCAATCACAATCCAGACTAGTCAGGAACAGTAAGAATTTTGTCCCGGACCAATTCATTGCAGATCTTAAGGCATGTAATTGGTCCATCCTAAAAACATTACCCTTAGATGATAGTGTGTTATATTTTAATAACACTTTCCTAAGAATATTTGACTCAAGACGCCTCCTAAGCGTCTCACTAAAACTAAGGTTCGCATTGCACCTTGGCTAACAAAGGACACTAAAGCCAAAATTAAACATCGAGACAAAGCCTGGCATAAATGGAGAGCCTCTAAAACCCCACTAGATCGCATCAAGTTTCTCCAACTTAGAAATTCAACCAAATCAGCAGTATTGTCTGACAAAAAAAACTATTACTGCCACCTCCAAAATAAACACCAGAATAATCCCAAGAAATTCTGGGCCGGTTTTAATCACCTCCTTCATCCAGGCAAACCCACCACCCCTACCCCTGAAAAATTAATTGGTAAAGATCCTATAGAAATAGCCAACATCTTTAATTCATTTTTCACAGAAACCATTCAGTCCCTGGCCAACCAACTCTCCACTTCCCCCTTGGATACACCCTCAACCAAAGTCCAAACTCTACCTGCCTTCAACCTGCAACCCGTACCTACCTCCTATATTAGAACCCTCCTAAATAAACTTAAACCAACCACCTTAGCGGCTGACTTACTCCCAGCCACCTACCTACAAATTGCATCTGAGGCCATAGCCTACCCTGTTTCTATCTTGGTCAACCGGACCATATCAGAAGCTTCTGTTCCCTCTATCTGGAAAATCTCCCACATCATCCCTCTCCATAAAGGTGGATCTTCCACAGACACATCAAACTACAGACCCATAGCTATACTATCTCCACTAGCAAAAATCATGGAACGCTGCATTCACAAGCAGCTCATTACCCATCTTATTCGAAACAATCTCCTGTCTCACACCCAACACGGCTTTCGCCCCCATCACAGCACAACTACTGCCCTCCTTTCCTTTATTGACTCCGTAAACCACAATCGTAACAATAGATTAATAACCTCAAGCTCTTTCTTGATCTTTCCAAAGCCTTCGACATGGTGAATCACCAACAGCTGATCCACACACTGGAGGCATACTACCTTAGCAAGAATACCATAGACTGGTTTAAAGACTACCTTTCTCATAGAAATCAGGCTGTGCTATGGGAAAATAGCTTATCCGACCTACTCCCCACAAATATCGGCGTTCCCCAAGGATCTATCCTTGGTCCTCTACTATTCTCTTTATTTATTAACGATCTGCACACTATTATTCCCAGAGCCTCCTGCATACAATATGCAGACGACTCCACACTGATCTGCTCCGACAACTCCCTCGATAAACTCCAAATCGCCACCCAAAACTGTTTTTCCCTAGTTGAAAAATGGTTCTTGGAACTAAAACTCTTGCTTAACCCCTCCAAAACCAAATTACTCCTGTTTTTCCCCACTACTCCCACCCCTCAAGGAAATCATTCTCCTTCCTCCAATCACCCCAACTTTCACGTAATATCCAATAATGGGACCAAAATTGACCCTGTCTCTCACACCAAACTGCTTGGTGTGACCTTAGACCACAAGCTTAAATTTGACACTCACATTAATCTGACCATTAAGTCGGTAAACAAGAAACTTGGGTCCATGTATAGAATTAAGAACTTCCTAACCCCACATACTAAATTAACCATTGCTAGGACTCACCTCCTTTCCACACTCCTCTATGCCTCACCGATTTTCTCCTTCCTTAATAAAACAGAACTAAACAAACTATCTACAACCTATAACCACATAGCTAGATTTATAACAGGAATGCCCTATCGTACACACCACTGTAACAATCTTAGAAAACTTCACTGGTTAGAACTACCTAACACTCTCAAACTTAATCAACTTACTGAGGCATTCAAAACTATACACCATCCTGACAAACCCCCCGCAATGACCAAAATATTCATTCCATACTCTAACCTTAATTCGTTAGATCCTCCAAATACCTTCAAATCCAAACCATTAAAGCTAATAATTCAGGAGGTGAAGCACTCTATGCGAACTCCATTGGAAAATCCTGGAATGCCCTCCCAAACAACCTAAGACACGAAACTTCACTCAACCAATTCAAAAAACAACTCAAAGATCTACTAAAATCTAACTGGTTATGCCCATGTTCTAATCCTGATTAGCAGCAAACAGCCAGCTACTATCTATCCAATCCATAATTCAACGGGACTTCATTTGTAGTTAGAGTACTCCAACTACCCAAGAATGTTTCAACTACTTAAACGATCTGTATAACCTTTTTATTGTTCATGTGACCTTGAAAGTATTACCTTGTATTCTTATCTCCCGTGTGTTGTTTTTTGTCATATGGAGCTTTTCTCCCCGGGCCTCCACTGAAAATGGACATGTATCCAGTTGGACTAGCCCGGTCAACAAATGTAAAATAAATAAAATAAAATAAATAAATAAATATTTGTTAGATGAAGGTAAAGTTTATGTTGCTAAAAGTGCATTTTCATATTTAGTGCTGTTTTTATATATATATATATATATATATATATATCTATAGCTCTATATATATATATATATATATATATATATATATATAGATATATGTGTGTGTGTGTGTATATATATATATATATATATATATATATATATATATATATATATATATATATATATATATAAAACATTTTTTTTTTTTTTTTTTTTTTTGCTCCCCATTTGGGGGGCACCTGACATCTGGTGCAAAAAAAACTGAATAAAATGTAGTTGGCTGCATGTTTTATACCTCTGACCACCTGACGTCATGGAAGAGGAGACAGCAACCGATGCAGAACCCAAGACTTTGATATTCAGGCTGAGTGCAACCTGCCAGCAGATTACCCGAATGTAATGACTGCAACAGTGAATACACTCAAACATCTACATTTATGGCAAGTGTACACAACTGTACTTTTTACCTGCATAGGACAAAAAATTTCAGGAAATCAGATAAATTATTTTTCTCTCTTTCAGATTCAAAATTCGGTCAACCAGCGACTTCAAATAACCTTAACCAAGTGGTTAGCAGATTAATTGTGGTTTTCTTTGCCAAAAACCACTAAAAGCTCATTCTGCCAGGTCTATGGCAACTTCAGTATTTTTATCCAGATCTTCCTTGGATGATATTTGTGCAGCTTCAACTTGGGGTACCCATCATACCTTTATTGCTAATTACAAACTGGATCTGGTCTCTAGGGGAAGAGCATTCTTCAGCTCAGAGATGCTCAGGAATATCCTTCCTTAAGAGGCCTCCCGGGATTTGGGTAGTTAGGGACTTTGTCCCAACAATTGAGGAATGAATGAAAATGACATCAGATGGAAAAAATTATGTACTCACCATAATGTTCCATCTTTGTCTTTTCATTCTTCAACATTCCTGTTTCCATCTCCCAACCATTTTGACTCTGGAAGGATTAGAAGAGACTAAGGGAACCATTGTTCCTTTATTTGAGCTCCAGATATTCTCATCTCTTTTGTTTGCTAAATATTGTATAGGCTTAAAGGTCAGCAAACAGGATCTGAGGTGTGGTAGGGCACTAAGGCAATATGGGTAAGGGAGGCGTTCACTAGTTCAGGTGCTCCACGAGCTGGAAAGATCTGAACTCATTTGTTGAATGAAAATGGACAGCACAGATGGAATGCTGGGATTTAGGTAGCTAGGGACTCTGTCCCAACAGTTGAGGAGTGAATGAAAATGACATCAGATAAAATTATGCACTAGCATAATGCATCTGTGTTGTCTCTTCATTCTTCAACATCTCTCTTTCCAACTCCCAACCATTTTGACCTCTGGAAGGATTAGACGAGGCTAAGGGAACCATTGATGATCTTCGTTTCTCACTGCTGCAGTCATAATCATTGGGTTATCCATGCTGTGGTAGCCCTCAGTTGGTCCGAATGTCAGAGTCAAGGTTTTGTGCGTCTGCTGCTGTCTCTTGCTGGGTGACGTCAGGTCATCCTAGCTATAAAGGAAAGCAGGCGACGCTATTGCCTCAGTCTTTCTTGCCGTGGAGCCCATAGCAGAAGCAATTCACAACAGTGCTGGTCGGCTGTTTCCCGATTTCGAACGTAAGCTGAAAACATCTAAAGCTCAGTACCCCATTGTGGATCCTTCCTTTTTCTTGCACTAACCGATGTCCAAAAAAGTCAGTAACTGTCTTGTCTGTGGAAAGCAAATACCACACCGAGATTTCCATTCTTACTGCGTCACTTGCTTTGGCCCAGATCACGATGTACCCCGCTATCCGTTCTGTGCCCTCTCTAACGCTAGAACTATTCATCGTAGAGCTCTGTTTGTCGCCAGTTATTTTCATCTTCCACCTCCAACTACTGGTATGGCATCAGTCAGTCAGCAAACCACAGATCATCTGAAAAAAAAAAACGTAAAGATAAGGATAGAGACGGACAGCATAAGGCCAAGCCTTCTGACTTCTCCACTGCTAAGCAGGTTGTCAGTTCTTTAGAATTCAGTGAGGCGCTTTTGCAGCCCCTGATGTCCGACTCGATTTTTTCGCAGGCCTCTACTGCGGCCCTTTCAGAGTCCTGTATGCCGCATATGTCTGCATCGTCTAACGAGCTTTCGGCTGTCTCGCCCTCGGTTGGGTCCAGAGCTGCTAAGCAGGCACCGGCTTCCAAGGATTCCGCTCGCACTTTGAATTTCACTTCAAGGCCTTTGCCTTCTCTTTCGACTAACACACCGGTGGCACCAAGGGATACCCTTCAGGTCAGACTTAGACCCACTCCTAAGAAAACAGCAAAAAGTCTCCATTCCACTACTCCTCCCCCTTCTCAAACTAGGATGCTTAAAATGGCAGAGGATCTCACCACTTTCATCCAGGGTAATCAGGCCACTCCAGCCAAAAGGAGAAGGGATCCTTCTCCAGACATCCTATCACATTTAGACTCAGAAGGATCTGACTCCCCTGTTTTTGAAGAGGAAAATCCTCTTACTGCTTATGAAGGCTGAGATGCAGAAGAATCTATTCCTTCTGCATCACTTCCAGAGGACTTTTCCTTTGGGGAAACCCTCCACACCCTCAGGAGCACTTCCAATGGGAATCGACGGATTTCCCTCAATCCAAGAAAAGACTGAGTTTCTGGACCTACCCCAGCATAGGCCTCTGGCCATCCCACCAATCTTGGAGATGGTAGATGATGTTTACCAATAATCCAGCCTTACCCCTGACACCCTTCCACCTGTCCTCAGAAAACCTGACTGGTATTACAGGATACCTGACTCGCATAAATTCTTGTACAGAAATCCTATAGCAGACCCAGAGGTGATTACTCAGGGACCTAAGGGAGTTAAGACTACCCCTGCAAAGAATCCTACTCCCTCAGACAAAGAATCCAGGGCCCTAGACAGATGGGGTTAAAAGGTATAGATCTCTGCAACTTTAACTATGAGGGCTCTCAACGGTCAGTTCCATATGTTAAAATATCAACAGCACACTTTGGAACTTTTGAGACAGAAGATTTATGCTTTGCCAGATTTTGCCAATAATGGAGAGCAGAATTACTGCACTCTTCATCTCGCATGGTAAAGCACTCCTTGCACTGTGGTGTTGATGCCCTAGAAGCTTCTAGCAGGGCAGCAGTGACTGGATCTGTTATCAGAAGACATGCATGTTTGAAGGAACAAACTCTCCCTGATCATGTCAAAGCTAAAATCATGGATTCACCTCTTGACAAAGACCGCTTGTTTGTTCAGAAAACTGAAGAGGTGCTTAAAAAGATGGAAGACAAAACAAAATTGATGCAGACTGTAAGATTTCCTTCAATTACACCCTCCTAGGTTCGGCAGTTACTTTCCCTGTAAACACTGGTCTTTTCCTGCACCAAACAGGCAGGCAGAATGTAGAGCAGGGAGTCAAAAACAACTATGTATGCTAAAAGCTCTCAATGACTACCTTTCCCATCTTTGCCTGCCCCCACCACACCAAAAGCTAGGAAGAAGGCCATCTCTTTGCAGAGAAAATTGGACCTTTATACCAAAAGGTCAATGGGTCTTAATCATTGCTCAGGGGTACGAATTCATTTTCCGTGAACTACCACCTCCGAGAGAGTACACCTAGACCTATCCCCAAACCATTGGGTAGAAACACTAAAGTGCAAAACCTAATAGCCCTAGGAACAGTAGAACCTGTGCCTCCAGAACAAGTTTCAAAAGGATTCTATTCCAGATTATTCCTTGTTCCCAGGAAAGAGGGAACTTGGCGTCCCATCCTGGACCTATCCTTTCTCAATACTTTCCTGGTAATCCCAAAATTCAAAATGTTTACCTTACAACAGCTTCTACCTGTGCTGCCAAGCAAAGCTTGGATGGTCACCTTAGACCTAAAGGATATTTACCTGTACATCCCAAGAAGGGAATCGTGCAGAAAATTCCTGCCCTTCAGATCAGGATCATTACATTTTCAGTTCTCTGCTTTGCCATTTGGCTTATCTACTGCTCCCAGGGTATTCACTAAATGTATATCTCCTGCCATTCCATTTTGCAGGCAAAACAGTCTACAGATTTACCCTTACCAGGATGACTGTCTCATCAGGCAGACTGCAAGGAACTGCTCCTGCAGCAGCTCTCATTTGTAAACACCCTACTCACCTCTCTATGGTTCACTATCAACGAAAGGAAATCAAAACGAACACCTACCAGGAGAATCCTATTTCTGGGAGCCTTATTGGATATAGAACAGCAAATGGCCTTTCTGTCCCCAGAAAAGAAAAGTGCCCAAACAAATTACTTCACTCTTCATGCCTCACAAACCCAGCTTTCTGCCAGGAAATTCCTGCAAGCTGTAGGGTACATGGCCTTATGCATCCTCCTGGTACATCTGGCCAGACTGCACATGAAAATTCAGTGGTATTTAAAGAACGTGTGGTGTCAACACACTCAACCTCTGGGCACCTCCGTGCCTGTGATCCCTTGCCTAAGACTGGAGTTCCTCTGTTGGGCCCCAGGCCTGTGCTCTGCAGAAGGGGCTTTCATTCACCCTTCGTCCATCAGACCTGACCATAATTACAGATACTTCGGACATGCGCCCATCTGGAAGGCAGATGCGCCCAAGGACTCTGGGACGCTCAAATACTACCCTTGCACATCCACCAAAAAGAAATGATAGCAGTGCAAAACTCTCTGGCATCCTTCAAACCCTACCTCAGACTTGGGGTGGTTCTCATAAAAACAGACAACACCACAGTCATGTGACACATTAACAAACCGGGAGGGACTCTATCTTACCCCCTGTGTGGACTAACCATGAACATGTGGCTAGCAGCCTCATCCATGGGACTACATCTTATAGCCCAATACCTACTGGGCAGCAACACCACCCTAGTAGACCACTTAAGCAGAAACCTGCTGGACCCACAGGAATGGCAAATCCACAGAGACATTTTTTCCTGCAAATTACCCATGCGGGACCCCCACCCCGGGTGGACCTCTTTGCCTCCCATTTAAATCAAGTACAGAAATTCTGCACCATGGAGTACTATCACCTGACCTGGAAGGTCAATGCTCTGACCTTTCCTTGGAATACCTCTGATAACTCACCTGCTATCCCGGGTCGGGGGGTGGGACTATGCTGCACCCAGAGCTTTGTACACTCAAGCACTTAGCTTGGTATATTCTACCATAACCAACAAGGAATCCTAGGATAAGCAAGCAAGTCCTTGACATCCCTGAAGCCAGAAGGCCCAGCACCAGAAAATCTTGTGGAATGGAAAAGATCCTGCTCCTGGAGCTAGTCCAAGAGGGCAGACTTTAATCTGCCCTCTATTCCTCTTATTCTAGATTATCTGGCTGAGCTTCTTAATAAGGGCCTCTCCTTCTCCTATGTAAAGATTCATGCCTCTGCCATCTCGTCACTCTTTGATACAGAACAGCCATTGATGTCCTTCAAGGATGCATCTGCAGTCATCACATATGGGTTGTCCTGCCTCAGGCAGCCCTTCGGTCGGCCGGATTCCAAAGTCTGGGTCCGGCGTCAGCTGATGTCGCCCTCTCCCCGACGTCAGAGCGCCTGGGGTATAAAAGCGTCAGCCGACGCCATCTTCCTCAGTCTTTCTTGCCGCGTGGTGCCCGAAGCAGAAGCAGTTTGCAAGTGCCGGTCGGCCAGCTCCTGTAATTCAGCTACCGAAGACTTCAAAAGCTAAGTACCCCGTTGGGGACTCTTTCTTGCCTCAGCCGATGTCAGATAAAGTTAATAATTGCTTAACTTGTGGGAAACAATTACCTCATAAGGATTTCCACTCTTACTGCCTCCCCTGCCTAGGCCCAGACCACGACATCTCGGCCTGTTCCGCCTGTGCTTCCTTCAACGGACGCACTCTTAGACGTCGGGCGGAGTTTGCAGAGGAATTTTTTGGGGCTAGTTTTTCATACAATATGCCGTCGGAGACTCCGACTTCACATTTAACAAAGAAACGGAAGGACAAGGACCGACACGCGGGCCGCGGTTTCGGCTGAATCAGAATCCTTGGTACTTCTGACCCCCGAAACCGCTCAACCGACAACCTCGGCCCTGGAGGCCCCTGCTGAGTCGGTTATTGAATTTCCCTCAGAAACAGGTGGCTTGGAAACTTCCGACACCATTCCTCTAGACAAAACTACACCAGCACGTGGTGCAGCTAGGCCTCCTGCATCCATGTCCATAAAGGCTTTTACCAGGGCTAAAGCTGCTAAACATACAAAAGCTATGCCTCCCAGGGTTATTCCTCAGGGACCCTCTACCAGTTCACATTTTCTAACTTTAGCAGAGGACCTTATCTCCTTAATTAGGGGCTCTCAACCCCCTCTAGACAAAAGGCCCAGGGTTGAGCCCTCTGATCCCCACTCCTCAGAGGAGGCCTCTGATGGCTCTGCTCTCTCGGACTACCAGGAGGAGGCTTTTACGGCCTACGAGGATTCTGATGCAGAGGAATCTATCCCCTCGGCCTCCCCTCCTGAAGAACTATCCTTCGGGAAGACCCTTCACACTATGAGAGAGCATTTCAAATGGCAGGGCCAGGAATTCTCTGATTCCAGGAAAAGATTAAGAACTTTTCTGCATTTACCTCAGCATAGACCTTTGGCTATTCCTCCTGTTTTGACTGTCATTGATCATGTGTACTCTGAGTGTAGCATAACCCCTGACACACTTCCTCTGGCCCCTGCCAAACCAGATAGGTACTACAGGGTCCCGGACTCGCATCTTTTTCTTTATAAGGCCCACTCTGCTGATCCAGAAACTATTTCCCAGGGCCCTAAAGGGGTTGCAGCTGCCACTACTAAAAATCCACTCCCCTCTGAAAGGGAGTCCAGGGCTTTAGAAAGATGGGGTAAAAAAGTGTATACTTCTGCTACTCTTTCTATGAGGGCATTATTAAATTGTCAATTTCATATGATACAGTACCAAGAGTATTTGTTAGATGAATTGCAGAAGAAACTGTCTTCACCTGAACCCCTAGATCGCAAATCACTTCAGGATCTGGTACATAACTCCCAGCAGGTTAGCAACCATTTCTTACAGTGTGGTTATGATGCATTGGAAGCTTCATGTAGGTCAGCTATGACAGGTGCAGTCATACGTAGGCATGCTTGGCTGAAGGAACAATCTCTGCCAGACCATGTTAAAGCTAAGCTTCTGGATGCTCCACTGGAAAAGCAAAAGTTATTTGGCTCCACTGCTCAGGAGGTCTTAAAGAAATTTGAGGAAAAGGCAAAATCTGTACAAACAGTCAAAGATTTTCTACAAGTCCAACCACCAAGATTCAGCAGAAATTGGCCTACCAAGAATTGGTCCTTTCCGGACACAGAAAGATTTCAGAGAGGCAAGAACAGGCGTGCCAGAGGTAGAGGGCAAGCTAGAGGCTCCTACAGAGGACGTCAATGGCAGCCTACCAACCAGAGAGGTAGTGCAGGATCTGCAACTGCTGCACAAGGACAGACTCAATGACTTTGCTTTGACTCCGCCAACCAGGGCTCAATTAGAAGCACCTTTGGGTGGAAAGCTTTCCTTATTCTCAGAAAATTGGCACAGTATTACAAGAGACAAATGGACACTGCAAATAATAGACAAAGGATACAGGTTCCATTTTCACACATTGCCAAAAAGAAAAGGCATGCCAGACCTGCCACCAAATCAAAGGGCAGAGGCTTTGAAACAAATCTCTAACTTAATGCAAATGAAAGCTATAGAAAAGGTTCCTCTTTCAGAACAAGGCCAAGGATTTTACTCCATACTATTCCTTGTTCCAAGAAAAGAAAATCAATGGAGGCCTATTCTCGACTTGTCCGCACTGAATACTTATCTCATTGTGCCAAAATTCAAAATGCTGACTACAGCAACTCCTTCCCATGCTGGGCAAGGGGTCTTGGCTGGTGACTCTAGACCTCAAGGAGGCATACCTGCATGTCCCTTTCAGACAAAGTTGCAGAAGACACCTCAGATTTCTTGCAGGTTCAGAGCATTATCACTTCTCAGCATTGCCCTTTGGCTTATCTACTGCGCCCAGAGTATTCACGAAATGCCTGGCATCAGTAATTGCACACTGCAGACTTCAGGGGATTCAAATATACCCATATCTGGACGACTGCCTTATACAAGCGGACAGCCAACAAACTTTGGTAAAGGACTTGAATTATGCCATCCGCCTACTGCAGCCCTTGGGATATACAGTCAACATTCACAAATCAAGACTTGTTCCATCCCAAAGAATAACTTTTCTGGGTGCGGATCTAGACACAACCACCCAAATGGCTTTTCTCACAGAAGAAAAACGGAGACAACTACCGGATTACTTCAAGAATCTGACAAGACAAACTCAGCTGACTGCAAGGAAAATCCTGCAGGCCCTGGGTTACATGGCATCTTGCATTCTTCTGATTCCACAAGCAAGGCTGCATATGAGGAAACTACAATGGTACCTAAGGAGTTTATGGACTCAGCACAGTCACAGCTTAGAAACTTTGATCCCACTCATTCCATGCCTCCAAAAGGAATTTCTGTGGTGGGCTCAAGCAAGCCAGTCAAACAGGGGTCTGCCCTTCAGCAAACCAATAGCCAGCCAAACCATTACAACAGACGCTTCAGACCACGGTTGGGGAGCACACATGGAGGGCAGATGTATTCAAGGACTATGGTCACAAAAGGAGCTGCGCATGCACTTAAACCAAAAGGAAATGCTGGCAGTGATGCATACAATCGAGGCCTTCAAACCCTTTCTGCATCAAGGCCACCTGCTAATAAGGACAGACAACACCACAGTTATGTGGTACATAAACAAGCAAGGAGGCACCCATTCCTACCCTTTTTGCAGACTGGCAATTAATCTATGGGAACTTTCCTTGAAACTCAATATAGAGCTGCAATCCCAGTTCGTGCCAAGAAAAGACAATATACTGGCGGACAGCTTAAGCAGAAATATCATGGATGCACACGAATGGATGCTGCACCCAGACATCTTCCTACAGATAACACAATCATGGGGAAGGCCAGACATAGATCTTTTTGCTCCCCCCCCCCCCCAATCATCAGCTGAAGAAATTCTGCTCAAGGACATACCACCCACAAGCATGGAAAGTGGACGCCCTATCTTTCAGCTGGAGAACTCTAACAGTGTATGCATTTCCACCTCTTCCATTAATAACCAAGGTCTTACTGAAGATCAGGACAGAGCAGTCAAAAGTGATTTTGATAGCTCCGGACTGGCCAAGACAGCACTGGTACCCACTGTTAAAGAGCATGTCACGCATGAAACCATGGCCTCTTCCTCAATGGCCACTTCTCCTGACCCAGCACAATTACAAAACTCTGCATTCCAACCTGAAAACCTTGCAACTAACAGCCTGGAAAATACCTTGACTCCTCCTCAGGATAAGCTATCCAAGAGAGTGAAGGATATCATCATGGAAGCTTGCAGGCCTTCCACAAGAAAGGCATATTCAGCAAAATGGAAAAGATTTCACACTTGGAGCACCAAAAAGGGCCTAGATGCGACGGTGATGGACATGGCACATATCCTGGAATACTTGGCAGAAATGCTCCATAATGGCCTGTCTTACTCTTCCATTAAAATTCATGCTTCAGCAATTTCAGCAGAGTACAATACTGATCCACCTGTCTTTTCTCATCCTCTCCTAAGACAGTTTCTAAGAGGAATTAAAAACATCAATCCTCCAAGTAAACCTCCAGTGCCTACTTGGGACCTTCACTTCGTGTTGGAAAAACTAACACTGCCTCCCTTTGAACCAGCAGCATCTGCAGAACTACAGTTCCTGTCTTGGAAGACCGCCTTCCTTCTGGCCATAACCTCAGCAAGAAGAGTATCTGAGTTACAGGCCCTCATGGCAGTACAGCCATTTCTTATTTTTCATCAGGACAGAGTCTCATTGAGAACCAATCCTTCATTTATGCCAAAGGTGGTATCCAGGGTCTCATTAAACCAAGCTTATTCACCTGCCTACCTTCTTTCCAAATCCACAAAACAAAGTGGAGAAACTAATGCACACCCTGGACATACACAGACAGTTGCGCTACTACTTGGACAGAACTAAAAGCTACAGAAAAACTGATCAGCTGTTGGCATATGCTGCTGGTGCACAAGGAAAAGCAATTTCCAAACAGACAGTTTCAAAATGGATAGGGAATTGCATACGTTTTTGTTATTCCTTTCATGGAAAAACTGTGCCAGCTAACATTAAGACCTCATTCCACCAGAGCCACAGCCACCTCCACAGCCATCTTAAGAGGGGTGGCTACCAAGGACATTTTAGAAGCTGCTACATGGAGCTCCGTGCATACATTTTCCAAGCATTACAATTTACCTTTATATTCCAGATCCAGAGCAGGCTTTGCTACGGCAGTCCTGCAGGGCATTTTAGCTACACCATCCTTTACATAGATCCTCCACCCCCAGTTTGGCTATGGTATTCTACCCATATGTGATGACTGCAGATGCATCCTTGAAGGACATAGTACAGTTTTGTACCTACCATAAATGTAGATGTCCGATAGGTATGCATCTGCAGTCAGGTTTACCCTCCCTCCTTCCCCTCTTGGGTATTTACTGGGTACTTTCCCCTCTCGTAGCTAGCTGGGGTTATCTATTATGGTGTATTTGTTTTATATATATATATATATATATATATATATATATATATATATATGCATATATATGCATATGCATATATATTTCTGTGCATGTTTGGAATTTATTGCATTTCTCCAAATTTAGCCTTCCTTTGAGGGCACCTGGCATCTGGGGCAAGAAACACTGAGGAAGATGGCGTCGGCTGACGCTTTTATACCCCAGGCGCTCTGACGTCGGGAAGAGGGCGACATCCGACGCCGGACCCAGACTTTGGAATCCGGCCGACCGAAGGGCTGCCTGAGGCAGGACAACCCATATGTGATGACTGCAGATGCATACCTATCGGACATCTACATTTATGGTAGGTACAAAACTGTACTTTCTCCCACCCTCTTATCAAACAATTCCTTAAAGGAGCCTCTAATATCAGGCCTCCCAGAAGATAGCCCACCCCAGCTTGTGATCATAAGTATGTTTTAGAAAAGCTTACTCTGCCCCCGTTCGTGCCTGCAGCATCCTCAGAAGTCAAGTACCTCTCTTGGAAGACTGACTTTCTCCTGGCTATCACTTCAGCCAGGAGAGTGTCAGAGCTTCAAGCTTTAAATGTCCATTGAGCCATTTATTTTCCAAGCAGACAGGGTCTTCCTGAAAACCCCAACCCCTTCTTCATGCCAAAGGTGGTTTCAGATGTTACCTTCAACCACGCCATTCACCTGCCCACATTCTTCCTAATCCTCAGAACAAGGGGGAAAGGATACTGCATTCTTTGGATGTGCACAAGCAACTCAGATTTTATGTGGATCGTACAAAGACATTCAGGAAAACTGACCAGCTCTTCGCTTTAAAACAGGGACACAGGGGAAACCAATATCCAAACAGACCATTTCCAAATGGATAGCACTCTGCATCCAGTTTTGCTACTCTTTCCATGGAAAACCTCCCCCTAGGACCATCAGAACCCATTCCACTAGGGCAACCTCTACTTCCACACCCCGGCTGTGTGCTACACGAACTCAATGAGGAACTAAACCCACACATAAGGCTGCTTTTTAATCTTAGCCTTACTACAGGATACGTACCCAGAGAATGGCGTACGGCAACTGTGGTCCCACTCCACAAAGGCGGTGCTTCTACGGACCCTGGAAATTACCACCCCATAAGCTTGACGAGCCTTGTCTGCAAAGCTACAGAGAGGATCATAATGGAACTCATAAATATAAAGACATTGGGGACCTACAGACACTGGATCCTACCCAATTTGGCTTTGTCAAGGGCAGATCCTGCCTCTTGAACTTGGTCGACTTTTTCGAAACAGTCACTAAGGCCATTGATGAGGGTAAGGCAGTTCACACAGCCTACCTTGACCTAGCAAAAGCGTTCGATACAATACCCCACTCGGGCATCATAGAAAAGCTCACCAGCTTAGATGTAAACCCATATGTCACAAGATGGGTTGCAAACTGGCTCAAGGACAGAACCCACAGGTTAGAGTTGCTGGTGCCATGTCAGACTCTAAGCCGGTCACGAGCGGTGTCCCACAGGGCTCAGTCCTGTGCCCCCTCTTGTTCGGCGTTTATTTTTCTGAAGTGCAGGCAAACATAGGGGGATTGTGGCTGACGAAATTTGCAGATGACTGCAAACTGGGCACCATAATTGACACTCCATCAGACACAGACATCCTCCAGAGAGGTCTCATAGAAATGGATAACTGGTGCCAGAGCCATGGCCTTAAGCTAAATGCCAAAAAATGTATAGTCATACCCTTTGGGAAAAACAAGGTAACCCCTAATTACCACATAGGTGGTAATCCATTAAACACGGAAGAAGTTATCAGGGACCTGGGGACCCAAGTTGACAGTAACCTCTCTTTTGACACACACATTGCCAAAGTGGTTAGGAAGACCTTCTACATTGCCCACCTGATCATGAAGGGATTCACATCCAGATCAGGAGAGGTCATTGTACCCCTGTACTCTTCACTTATCAGACCAGTGATTGAGTACAACGCCCCATTCGGGATGTACCTTACCCGACACCTGCAGCAGTTGGAAAGACCCCAAAAGTTCCTCACCAAAAGGATAAAGGGGCTCAAACATATGTCATACGCTGCCCGACTGAAGAAACTCCAGCTCTATTCAGTCGCATACCATCTGCTCAGAGGTGATCTGTGCCTGACATACAAGGCCATGTCCAACCCGGAATTAATGGACATGCTCCACCTCAAAAAATCCAAATCCACCAGAGCCACGAGAGCAATAGACTTAAACCTCAACACGGATATAAATAGGACGTGCTGGAGGGACAGATTCATCACCCAGAGACTCCCTACACTATGGAACAGAGTCCCAGTCCATGTGAGGCAGAGCCCCTCACTGACTCTGTTCAAGAGAAATCTTGACGAGTGGATGGGAGATTGTAGGTTTACCCCGGGAATCATCTCTGTGTCACTGCTGGACAGAGGCACAGCAAACTAATGGGTATAGTATTCTCATCCTAAGGGGTGGTGAAAGCCACACACACTCTGGCTAGGCTTATAAATGCCCTAGGGCAGATAGCCTAGTATGAACCTATGCACCTAAGTCCTTAGAGGGGTACCCACCAAGGACAGCCTGGAATCTGCCACATGGACTTCAGTCCACACCATTCACCAAGCATTGCCATCTGAATCTATTCTCAAAAGCTAGGGCTGGGTTTGCCTCTGCATTTCTGTAGGGCATATTTTCTCAGACTCCCAACCGTCCACCCTTCTACTCAGCTTTGGGACTCTTCCCAATGGTTATGACTGCATCAGTGAGAAACTAAGAACATAGTACAGTTGTGTGCACTTACCGTAAATGTAGCAGTTCGAGTGTTCTCACTGCTGCAGTCATGCTTCTTTCCCTCCTGATATCTGCTGTCCTTAGAGATGCACATTTCTGTGGGGGTCTCTCACCCCAGGACTACTACTAATTTTTAAAATTGGACTTTGTTGGTTGGTTAAGCCAAGAAAAACTGAGGTAATGGTGTCACCTGCTCTCCTTTATGGCTCTGATGACCTGACGTTACCCAGCAAGCGACAGCAACCGACGCACAAAACCTTGACTCTGGTATTCGGACCGACCGAGAGCTACCACAGCATGGATAAACCCCACTGCTGATGACTGCAGCAGTGAGAACACTCGAACATTTTATGGCAAGTGTACACAACTGTACTTTCCTTTATTAGAGCTCCAGATATCTTAACTCTTTTGTTTGCTAAATATTGTATTATCTTAAAGTTCAGCAAACAAGATCTGAGGTGTATGGTAGGGCACAAAGGCTTTATGGGTAATGGAGAAGCTCAGTAGTTTTAGTGCTCCACGAGCTAGAAAGATCCAAACTCATTTGTTGAAGAAAGAAAATGGGCAACACAGATGGAATGTCATGGTGAGTACATCAAGTAATTGGATTACTGCTGCAGTATATGCTCCCTCCCACATTCCCCATTGCTCTTTTATACCTGGGTTGAGGGATGAAAGGGGACTTGTTAATGCCTTGCTTTTACAGTGGATGTCAAAAAGGTCAGTTTTCTCTTTCCTTAATTTTCATATACCTTCTAAACTGATTGTACTTTTAAGAGGGAGGGAAGACTTGCTGCATGTTCCCGCTTTTGTTTTTTTATACCAGTTGGAGGGGCCTTGTAAAGAAGTATTATCTCTATCCTACAGGGAATACTCCATAAGATTTCAACAATCCCATTTCTACCAGACTGGGGCAAGAGGATCAAGTCTTATACCAGTAACTTGAGAATGATGGATTACATTTAGTCCTATTATAATAATGTAAAGGTACTATAACGCACTCGGTGATGTCAGTGACTTACAGATGTTTTAGCCCGTTATCTTGGGGGACTTTCAACTCTTCTTTGAGGACATCCACAAAAACTCAGTCCAGAAGGCAGATGTCTACCTTCATGTTAAGGAGTTGGCACTACAGCAGCAGTCCTATTATTCGCACGTTTATTGTTGTGGAAAGTATACTCGTGCAGCTGTGTGTTCTTTTCTGTTTTTGCAACCTTGGTGGTAAAATAATTGCATTGAGGATATTGCATGTAAAACCCATCATATTGGAGCCTTCCTTTTGCTGCTTGTGCCAGATTTGTTATTTGGCCAGTTCTGTTTTGTTTTTTGTGTTCTGTTTGCACTTTCTGGCTTTTGATATCTTTGAATTAAAACCAAAGCATAATATTCTTGTTGCTCATCTTTTTACAGTTTTAAGAATCTCTTGCATCACTTGTATTCCTGAAATGGGTGTTATTTGTACTCTGCTACTATGAATACACCTTGAGTTCTTCCTTCGTGAGCATCAGTACTTCATGTTTTGGTTTGCTATTTTTTACACTTCTAATGTAAATGTAAAGAGATTTTCTCTTTACTCTTGGTCATTCTTCAGTTGGTTTAGCCTAGAACAGTAAATGGAGAATCATTGTAATTCAATGTTTTCATGAGTGTTGCATTATTCAGATGTCTCGGGCACCCTTACACAAGCAACCTCAATTGGGAAGCTCATGCTAACTGCAGATATTGGTAATAGAGTGCTTTGTTTTTACAACTTTACATGATTTTGGTCCTTGCCTTGTTGCAGTTGATTTTTTTCTTTTTACCATGTTTTTTCTGGTTCCAGTGTACTGGAGTTCTACCTTTATTTTTGTCAACAGTAATGAATACCCAAATTTTCATTTTTATTTCACACGAGACCCAGACTGACATTTATTGACACTTCTTACTTGTGTTGCTTTCAGACTGAACTTGAAATAATTCGTGAGGAGGACTTTAGTCGTGTTCTTCAAATGGAGGAGGAGTATATCCAGCAGATTTGTGAGGATATAGTAAGAGTCAAACCAGATGTAGTTTTCACAGAGAAGGGAATTTCAGGTATGAAGATCCTACTTTAACTTTGTTTTGTTTCACATTCTTTTTTCAGTTGGGTATATGTGCTTGTATTTCAACCTTGTTTGCTTTACATTTCTTTCAGTTGTGTATTTGTTTCAGATGTCCTATTCCCATGTTGCAGTATTCACATCCTTTGGGCTATCCTCTGCTTAGCTACCCGAAAGTCTGGCCAGTATACAAAAGGTTTAGTAACTGCAAGGTACGTGGGATGTCTTGACTTGGGTCATAGGGTCCCCTACCGTAAAAGTAGCTGTCTTCACATACCTTTCCTCAGAACTTCTTTGCTTCCAGTTGAATGTCAGATGTTCCTGCCATTGGATCTTCGTGTTTAAGATAAGTACCATGTTGGGGCTGTTTTCTTCTCTTTTTGGGTCACTGAATGCCTGCTTAGATTAATTTCATCCAGGAAAGGAAAGTGTAGGTGCTGATGTCAGATCCCCCATAAGGATTCCATTCTCCTATCCCAAAGACACTCTCGTTGTCTTTTCATCTGGCAAACCATTACCTCAGACATGTGGGTCTTATCTATCATAGAAAAGGGTTACTTCATGACTTGGGGCATTCCTTCCTCCTTAAGAGGCATCCCACAACTACCAAATGACCAGCTTCCCATTCTGATCTTACCAATAGAACAGGGTGGACTAGGACTACTTAATTTGAGGGGGTATTTTAGAGCTGTTATACATAGCACAAGCAGAAAACTATAATTCAAAATGGAAAGGAATGGACATGGGGAGGAAGCTCAAGAAATAAGGAGAGACTGAGATTTTGGATGCAGAACTTAAGGAGAACCACTAAAATCATACATAGTATTATTCATAAAATAGCATGGAGTATTCTAAGAAGCAAAGCGGCATGAGAATGGAGAAAAGAGATTTTGCTGATAGGGATGACTGTGGTTATGGATACAGATAATAGGCAAGAGGGGACTGGAATTTTTTGGAGAAAACTGGCAAAGGAATCAAGGTATTGGGAGCAAATAACTAGAAAGGGAAAGGTAATAGAATAGGAAGAGGTCAAGGATTTATTTGGACTGCAGGTTAGAGATTGCCTTCCCTATCAAAGACTGATATCAGAGTATAGGCAAAGAGAAAGAAATAGGGGGCTCCTAAATGAAAGACCAGCACTGGTAAGAGTTTTTAATAGAATCTAGAACAGAAGCTGCCATTAAAGGAATAATTAGTAAAGCATATAAATGATTGCATATTAATTATAAGAATCAATCAGAGGAGCTTTAGAAAGGATTGTTAAGAGAGTTTGGAATAAGCAATTCACAGAGACAGTGGGGGAATATACAACAAAACCTAGAAGGTTTAGGATCTTTGCTTGGAAGTGTTTACATAGGTATTTTTATACCCAAAGTAGACTCCATAAAATTTTTCCTCCGGTTGATAGCAAATGTTGGAGGTATGACAGGCAAGAGAGGTAACTGGAACGTATTTTTGGGGAGTGTAATGAGCTGGTAGACTTTAGGGATATCCTGCAGACTGCTCTTTTCAGACATGCTGGGTGAGCGGATTGGACTGACTGGGGAGAGGAGTTTTTTAGTTATGATCCAGAATCAGAATTGCCTAGACACAAAGCCTTGCTGAGTCTAATTATGTTGGCTGCCACAAATGCAAGTACTAGCAAATGGAAACCAAAGTCTATAACAACTTTACTAGTAGTAGTGAATATAATAACACAGGTAAAACAACTGGAATTGGGATCTTTAGAAAATGGAAGGAGCCAAACCTTATAGGAAAATGGGAATTTTGGAAACAATATTTGCAGAGCAGGAATGAGGTTTAAGAGACAGGACTTGCTGACAATGACTGGAAGGTTTATAAGTGATGGATAATGTTTGCAGCTACAGTTTTTAGGGTGTCTGCGATATAAACTATTTGAAATTAATGGGGTATCATTTTGTTGTATGTTTTTCATTTATATAAATGTAAGATCGACTTTGTCATATGCGAACATTTAATAAAGATGCTTGGAAAAAGGACCAGCTTGCGCTTTTCCAGACAGTCTTAGCCTCCTCTCTCAAGGGAGTATCTGTCCTGTCCCCTCAGTCAGAAAAGGGAAAGGGCCTTTACTCCAGATTTTTCCTAGTCCCAAGGAAAGATGACCCTTGAAGACCCATCCTGGATCTCTCCTACCTCAACCTTTTTCCTGCAAGTACCCACTTTTCACATGTTTACAGTCCAGACTCTCTTCCCCCTTATAATGCCTCAGGCATTTTTAGCCACTTTGGACTTCAAGGATGCATAACGACATATCCCCATAAGGCCCAATTACAGGAAGTATTTACGATTCTCTGTGGGTTCCTCGCATTTTCTGTTCTCTGCCTTGCTCTTTGGACAGTGTACTGCTCCAAGGGTTATGCACCCAGTGTCTGGCTTCAGTGGTAGCCTATTGCAGGGACCAAGGGATTTATATTTTTCCATACCTGGATGACCTCCTGATCCAGGCAGGTTGCTCTACTTCCCTTCACGTCCATCTCCAAAAAGCTGTCTGTCCTGCAGACCCTAGGGTTCAACATCAATTTCCCCAAGTCCAAACTAAACCCATCCCACAACCAAGTTTTCTTGGGGTGCAGGATAAGGACAGATGTTATGAGAGCATTCCTTCCATCCCTAAAGGTGGAAAGCCTGAGGCGCAATACCTGCTGTCTGTCCTCCACACCACTGCTATGACAATGAGGCAATATCTCAGACTCCTAGGACATATGCCCTCCAAATCTACCCATGTTGCCACTGGGAAGACTCCACATGAGGAAACTTCAGTGGTAAGTGAAGGGTCCACATGGACCCAATACTCCCACCCCTTGGACTACAGCATTCCTTTCCTACCATGCCAAAGGAAGGAGGTCTTTGGTGGTTGGATCTAGTCTCCGTCTCAACCCAGGACTTCCATTACAACCTCTCACCCCAGTCCAAGAGATGTACACAGATGCCTCAGACGTGGACTGGGTAGCTGCTCTGGGCATTTTCAAGGTGCAAGACTCATGGACAGACCCCTTCAGGTGGGAGAAAATCAACAGAGAAATGAGGGCCATCATCCTTGCTCTGGGGTCTTCCAGCACATTCTGAAGCAAGACCCCCTGAAGTTGTTCAAAGACACAACACTACATTACTCTGGTAAGTGAGCAAATAAGTGGGAACTCAGTCTTACTTGCTATGCAGACTTGCACTCCAGGCCTGGGAATTGGTGGCTCGACATGGAGTCACCCTGCAGGCAGTTTATATTCCCTCAGCTCGGAACACTCAGGCAGACACCTTGAGCAAGTCCATGTCACAATCTCACAAATGGATGCTGTACAGGGATGTGTTCCTGGACATAGTCCACAAGTGGGGTACACCACAAATAGATCTTTTTGCCTCCCCTCTGAACAGACAATTTCGACTCTTTTGTACCAGGGCACCCAGCACCCTATTGAGGGCAACAGATGCCTTTTCTGTCTCATGGAAGGGGATGTTTCTGTATGCATCCCCCATTTCCCACTCCTGCAAAAACGTCCTGTCAAATTCAGCAGGACAAACCAAAAATCTTGCTGGTGACACTCTTCTGGGCAAAAAAGCATTGGTTCCCCCCTCATTCTGCATTTAGCCAGAGACCGTCATCACAAGTTAACTCACAGTGGACCTCCTCACACAGAACAAGGGATTCCTAATTCATTCCCTCTTGGAATCTCTGAATCTAACCCTGTGGGTAACACTTTTACACTGAGGACGTGCTTAATGTCCTGCGGGAGGCCAGGAAACACAGTACTGGGAGATCTTATTTCTCCAAATGGAAAAGACTCTCCATTTGGTCTTCAAAGACAACTAGACCCATTTCAGGGAGAGTTTCCTTTAGTGCTGTCCTACCTGTGTGAATAGTTGCAAGCAGGGCTGGCATATTCTTCCCACCTAGTTATGTTCTGGCTCGCCTACCTCTTGACCCTCCTCTTGCCTCCCAACTTCCACAAAAGTTATTCCTTAAGGGAGTGCTGCACCTAAGGCCCCCCAGGAGGCCAGTCCCACCCCCACCCCCATGGGACCTGAACTATGTTTTAGAGAAGCTCTCAGTTGCTGCTTTCAAGCCTGCATCAAAAGCCTCTCTAAAATATTACACTGGGAAGACTGCTTTTGGTGTCCTTGTCAACAGCCAGGAGAGTGTCGCCCCCCCCATTTTCTAATCTTCCGTGGACTAGGGGAAGACTGTGCAAACCGCCTACCTTGACCTGGCCAAAGCTTTTGACACTGTTCCCCACTCGGGCATAATAGACAAGCTCTCTCAACTAGGCATCAGTCCATACCAGATAGGTAGCAAACTTGGCTTACTGATGGTCCACGTAGTCAAAATAGAGGAAGCCACCTCAAGCAGTAGACCCGTAACAAGCGGCGTACCCCAGGGTTTGGTCTTGGGGGCCTCTGTTATTTAGAATATACTTTTTTTAGGTGCAGGCCAAAACCAGTGGGTTATGGCTGACCAAGTTTGCAGATGACTGTAAAGCTGAATGCTGTCATCAATTCCTTTAGTGATGTGGACAATCCTCCTAGAGGGTCTCACTCAAATGACTGGTGCCAGAAACATGCCTGAAGCTGAATACTAAAAAATGCATCATCCTCTTTGGGGAGAGTGATGTCCACAGAAATTATTACAGTAATAACTTCCTAAGCACGCGTGAGGGATTTGGCCACCCAGCTTAATAGCAACCTGAATTTTGACCACCATGTTGCTTCCGTTGTATGGAAAGCCGCCTACATGGCCCACCTCATAAGTAAGGGTATCTCATCCAGGGACAAGGAGGTCATAACATCCCTGTTTTCTTCCCTTATAAGGCCCATTATTGAGGACACCACCCCTTTCAGCATGTATCTCACAAAGCACATGAAGCAGCTTGAGAGACCACAGCGGTTCCTCACCAGGAGAATCCAGGGCCTCAAACATCTACCATACACAGGCTAAAAGCCCTGTCCCTCTACTCAGTTTCTTAAGACTCCTCAGAGGTGATCTGTGTCTGGCATACAAGGCGATCACAGACCCCACCTTGATGGGACTGCTGCATATCTGCAAGTCAAGCTCCATTCGAGTAACCCGCACATGTGGCCTCAACCTGGTTTGTGACATCAACAAGACTTATTGGCGGAACAGGTTTGTGTCTCAGAGGCTCCCTCATCTGTGGAGTAGACTCACTCTCCACATCAGAGTACCTCTTTACCTCCTTTTTTAAGGGCAACCTGGATAACTGGATGGGAAACAGAAAATACACCTCTAGGATTCCAACAGTGTCCCTGCTGGACAGAGGAGAATCGGGTGCTGATTTGTCTAAACATGGCCTAAACTCTTGGCTAGGCTTATAAGGGACTCAGGGCCAATAACCTAGTAGCCTCCTATTATCCTACAAGGATAGAGTGACCCTAAGGACCAACCTGGCCTTCATGCCTAAGGTGGTCAGTGAGCTGTCTCTGAACCAATGTATTCACCTCTCCACTTTTTTACACATCCCCAACATGACAGTGTCTTGCATCCCCTTGATGTTCACAAACCACTATGATTCTGCCTTGACATGATCAAGACCCTTAGGAGATCAGAGCAATTGTTTGTCCCCTTTCACCCAAGGGCTCCAGGCAAGGCGGTAACAAATCAGACTAGAGCAGGGTTTGTGTGTGTGTGTGTATGTATATATATATATATATATATGTATATGTATATATGTATATGTATATATATATATATATATATGTATATATATATATATATATATATATATATATATATATATATATATATATATATATATATATGTATATATATATATATATGTATATGTATATATATATATATATATATATGTATATATATATATATATATATGTATATATATATATATATATATATATATGTATATATATATATATATATATATATATATGTATATATATATATATATATATATATATATGTATATATATATATGTATATGTATATATATATATATATATATATATATATATATATATATATATATATATATATATATATATATGTGTGTGTATATATTTGTATATGTATATATATATATATATATATATATATATATATATATATATATATATATTTTTTTTTTTTTTTTTTTCTGTGATAACTGGAGATGGAAGAGAGAAGGTAGAAAGCATACTTCAGGTTGTGGTTGACAGGTAGTTGAGAATGGTGTGTATTTTAGATATTCTGATTCTAGTCAAGTACCATATCATCTAGAGAGGATGAAGTTACAGGAAGGTAAATGTTGATAACATCTTCCGTAAGGTAAGTCTGCTCTTGAGGTGACCTCACTTGATGCTAGCTCTTCAACTTAGGGTTAAGCTAATGCAGGACATCCACATTGAAAGGTTTGCTAGTTTTGTGTTTGAGTGGCCAGATCACAATCATACTTGCGTCTAGCTTGCATCCTTTTAATGGTCACTTAGCACGTGCTTGGTTGAAGCATAGATGACTATGGGCAGATGTTCTTCGTGTTTCACTACTGCAGTCCTAACCATTGGATTATCCATTCTGTGGTAGCCCTCAGTCGGTCCGAACAGTAAAGTGTAGCAGGGCTTTGCCTCTCAAGTTGAAGACATGCTGGATACTTCTTTACCAGTAGGCACTAACCATTGGATGTATGCCACCTGTTCATCTCCTGGTACTTGGCCTTCTGGTTACATAGCACATCAATAGGTAACATGACCTCATGCCACCTCTTGACCTTTCTAACTCTAATACTGTTTCTAGTAAGTACTGAGCTGGCTACTAGATTAAGTTGGCCCCATTTCTGTTAACCAAGCATGTGCCTTTCCATCCAGATGATGTGCAAAGAGGTGCTTATTTTTTTTTCGAAGGAGTCTGTGGACCCTGAAGCCCTTAACTCTGAGATGGATAAGAATAGCAATACCTCGCGTTCCTGTAGCTCCCTTCCCCCAGATGTGACTTCCCTCCTCTTTTGGAGAAACCAGCAGAGTCCTGAAGGCTTCTATAAATTGGCCTGTTGCTCCCTTACCACCACCCCCCCCAAAAAAGTGTTTTAATGTGTGTCTGTGGAAGGAGGAAGATATTTTGGTCACCACCTTCATGCTTCTTTGCTGCAAATAGGCATTCTTTGCTGACAAGAAGCTTTCATATAACTCTACAAGCTCTCCGCAGGCCAAAACCTCGATAAGGGGCAGCCTAGGACATATGTTTGCATGATATTTTTGGTGTATTGTATGTCCCAGAGTCCAGATGTCTTGCAAGGTGAGTGAGGAGAGTTTGTTTACCTTGGCATTCCTGAGTTCTCTCACCTCTTCAGATTCTGATCCTCTAGTGAATCATGCAATAGAAACCAGCAGCCCTTCCTAATTCTGAGGTCATGGAAAATGGTTTATGATCCCTTACCTCAGTTTTTATAGTGGGCTTTTGTGCAGTTTCCTATAACTGTATTGTAGTGATGCTGTGAGAAGGACATCAGAGCTTGTGTGCCTGCATATTATGGTGGTGATGGTTCATCCATCGTTGCCGACAATGACCAAGGACATCACATCGAGGAGGTTGAGTACGGTGTGTCCGGGTTGAGTACGGTGTGTCCAGCTGTGGCTAATCAGTCCAATGCAAGCTCTGAAAGCTCTTCTGCACATCGGGCACAAATGATCTGTTGAGTTGGTTGGCAGAGTTGGCTATGGATTTACGCAGCTCATGCTTCCTCTGCACTTCTGCAGTCCTGCTCTGCTTGTAGGAAGTGGCACCTTTGCTGATTCAGCTTTGCCAGGTGGGATGGTCTTGCACTAGGGTTTCCCAGGAGTCTGGATCAATGTCAAAGCTCTTCAGAAAGACTTTCAACATGTCCTTGAAGAGCTTTTTCTGCCCACCTTGTGTGTTTGCCTCCCGCGAGTTCACTATAGAACTGTCTCTTGGGGAGGTGCGTGTCTGGCATACATACAAGGTGGCCTGCCCAGCTAACTTGGATACTCCTCAGCAGGGTGTAGATATTTGGCAGTTCAGAGTGAGAGCGCACAACTGTGTCTGGAACTTTGTCCTGCCAGTTAAGTTTCAGCAGCCTTCTTAAGCAGTTCATATGAAAGCAATTCAGCTTTTTGGCATGGCACTCGTACACAGTCCATGTCTCACAGACATACAGGAGTTGAGCAGTAGTATGACTGCCTTGTACACCTTCAGCCTTGTGGGACAGTTTAACACCTCTCCTCTCCCAGACTGACTCCCGCAGCTGTCCAAATACGGTGCTAGCCTTGGCGATGCACGTGTCTGCTTCATCAGTGTTCACAGATCTGGAGAAGTGTGCTGCTGAGGTATGTAAACTTGTCAACAGCCTTCAGGATCTCACCTTTAGCAGTGATTGTTGGTTCCGCATACATTTTCTGCGGGGCAGGCTGATGCAAAACATCAGTCTTCTTGGTACTGATTGAGGCTGAATTTCTGAAAGCAGTGGAAAAGCGGTTCATGCTCTGCTGCATATGGGCCTCTGGCAGCATTGAGTGCGCCATCATCTGCGAACAGGAAATTATGCACAAAATCCTCTTCAACCTTGGTCTTGGCCTGTAGCCTCTGCAGGTTGAAAAGCTTGCCATCAGTCCTGTATCTGATCTTAATGCTGGTTTCTTCATCATCACAGAAGCCATCTGACAGCATGGCCGAGAACATCATGCTGAACAGCATAGGTGCTCCCAGTGCACAGCCTTGCTTAACTCTGTTGGTGACTGGGAAGGCATCGGAGGAGTCTCCATCGTCCAGTACTCGAGCTAGCATGCCATCATGGTACTGGCCCACCATACTGATGAATTTGCTTGGGCAGCCAAACTTCTCCATGATCCACCATTGGTCAGGTCCACAAACATTGTATAAAGGTCCCTGTTTTGTTCCTGGCACTTCTCCTGTAGTTGACATCCTGCAAGAATCATGCCCACTGTCCCTCTGCGCTCTCTAAAGTTGTACTGACTCTCTGGCAGGTGTCCATCTTCCATGTGTTTAGTAAAGCGGTTGAGGTGGATTCTGGCAAGAACTTTGCCGGCAATGACCAGGAGAGCGATTCCTCTGTGGTTGCCACAAGACTGCCTATTTCCCTTTCTTTTGTAGAGATGGACGATGGAAGCATCATTACGCTCTTGAGGGATAACTTCCTGTTGCCACATGGTCTGGAAGAGCTTGGTGAGCTTCGGTAACAAGACTAGTCCCCCTGTATTGTAGGTTTCGGCTGGGATGGAGTTAGAGCCTGGTGCTTTGCCATTGGAGAGAAGCTTAATTGCTTCCTTAGCCTCCAATTCCTTTGGAGGTTCTGTCAAGGGAGGTGTTAATGGCGACTTGCGGCATGCTGTCAATGGCTTCGGCATTGATGGAGGAAGGCCTGTTCAGGGCATTGAAGTGCTCAGCCCATCTTTCCAGGATGACGTTCTTGTCAGTGAGCAGGGTAGACCAGTCTGCACTGACCAGTGATGATCCAGAGGACTGTGGCCCGTAGGTGGTCTTTAGGACATCGTAGAAGCATTTGAAGTTGTTGCTATCGGTCTATTTCTGGATCTCATCTGCCTTTCTGCTGAACCAGGAGTCTTGCATCTCTCTGAGCTTTGCTTGCACCTTGAATTTGATGGCGTTACAGGCTGCTTTTTTGGAGACTGATGGTGTCTTGCTGGAGGGATCTGAAGGCTTCATGCTTCTTATCCAGCAGCTTCTGAATGTCTTCATCATTGTCATCCAACCAGTCCTGATGTTTGCGTGTGTTCAGGTCCAAGTGAACAAGAGCGGTATTGTAGACCACTTCCCTAAAAGCTGCTCAGTCCTCTTCTGCACCATTGGTGCCAAAGCTGAGTTGGTCAAGCTTACTGTCAAGGTCTTCACTGAGATTCTGGCACACACAGTGCCGTTCTTACTTGCTGACATTCAAGCGACTGTTAGTGTTGTTCCCCTGCGGATGCTGCCTAGACTGGATGTGCATGTTGAGTTTTGAGAGAATGAGTCTGTGGTCTGTCCAGACGTCTACACCACACATGGCCTTGATCACTCTAACATCCTGCCTGTCCCTTCTCCTTACTATGATGTAATCAGTGAGGTGCCAGTGCTTGCTGCATGAGTGCATCCAGTACATCTTGTTACAGTTAGGTAGGCTGAAGTCTGTGTTTGTGATCAACAAGTCAATAGCTGTGCAGGTCTTTGGCAGTAGAAGACCATTGCTATTGCTTTTGCCAACTCCATTCCACCCAGTAACTCCCTCCCATGTCTGGTAGTCTGCACTGACTCTGGCATTGAAGTCTCCTAAAATGAGCTTGTCTGCCTTGGGCACAGATGCTATGAGGGACTCCATGTCTTCATAAAACTTGACTTTTATCTCCTCTGGGTTTGCCATGTTGGGGTCATATGCAGTGATAAAGGTGGTGTGGCGCTTTCCTTTGAGGGGGAGCCACAGAGATGCGAGTCTATTGTTGAATCCTTCTGGAGGCTGGCTAACTTTCTGATCAAATTAGATCGGATGGCAAAACTCGCTCCTGCTTCACTGCGTACATTGGTGCTGTGGCCTCTCCAGAAAAAGGTGTAACCAGCTTTGACTTCTGTCAGCTGGCCTTAGTCTGCAAACCTGGTCTTGCTGAAGGCTGCTTATCTGGATGTTGTACCTGCCGTGTTCTCCTGCGATAAGTGCTGTCCGTCTCTCAGGTCTGTTTTGGAACTATCCATAAGCGTGCACACATTTCATGTGCCAGTGGTGAGTGAAGTAGCAGATATTTTTTCCTTTGTGATTTATGATTGGGGTCCCCACCAGGAATAGGGTGAAACAGGCTATGTTTAGGGCACCTTTTCTAGCCCCTTCTTCAGACCATAGAGGTAGCAGAGCGATCCTAAATAGGGCTGCTCAGATACCCAGGGGGCTGCCGAACTCCACTGCTGCTGTGGTCAGTAGAGAACAACCCATTGCCCTGGGCCGCCTGTGTGTTGGGTTGTGGTTACAGCTTCCAGTGTATCCGCACCTGCTGCTTCATCATTCGCCCATCGTGACAGGACTTGACAAGGGGGGTCATGTCATGACTTGCACGTGAATTGGATTATAGTGAGAAAGAGTTGCGCAGATCGTCAGTGTCACACAGTGTCACACTCTCATCCCAGTCCGTCTTGGTCCAGTGACAGGACATGAGATAACTGGAGATGGATTGGGATGCAGCAGATGGCCAACAGTGTCCTAATGTGTCTCACTGTGCCCTTTTTGCACTCCACAGCAGTTGGTGAGTCCGCGTTCCTGCCCTTTGAATCAATCTGGTGATTTTCTCCATGCAGTCCACCGGATCCAATATTCGGATGCGTAGGTAGACGGGCCCAAACTCAGAGGGTTACAAACCCGTCGGCTACCCTCACCTGGTTTTGCTGGCCAGTCAAAGCCGTTGCTTGGGGTGTAGCTGCTGTTGCGTGCAAATCGCTACGAGGAGCCGCAGGTGAAAGCGGAGTATCAGGTGAGGACCGAGGTGGATGAACTACTCTGAAGAGCATAATGTGTTCGCCCATCAGAGGTACTTACCTCTACTTGGTATTGCTTTGAGGACAGCAGCAGAGTTTTTATGAGCCCACAATGGGTGTTAATGTGGAGTCTTTTTATGGATGAGCTGAAGGCAGAATGATGTTTGAAGCCTCTATTTTTTTAGGAAGTTCTGTTAAGGCAGCCTTTCAGGACCCGGTATTGTATTTTTAACAAGTGATGTGTTTATTGTCTTGGATATCCCTTCAAACTAAGGTATCTGTGCTTTTTCCTTGGTTAACTCAGTCTTCCAGTTGGAAGCAATTCCTCTATTAGAATGAAGAGAAGCCCATGAGAGTCCTGCCTTCCCTTGCTGTCCCAGCCAAATCACCCTGTAGAGTGACATTTCCCCACTAGCCTTGACAGCTCACTAGAGCTGCCCTCTGTAAGGGGTTGTTTGGATTTATCCTATTTTGGAAGATTCACCACCAAGGATTGGTGAGTTTTGTACATGGTCAGGGACAGTTATGTCTTGCACCTTTAAGATAAATGCTTTCTCTTCATAGCTTTTGGGGCAGGCACATACAGATGTTACACATAAGTGAGTCCCAGTTAAGTGACCGTGTTTTGGCAAAACTTCAGAACAAAATGCAGCTAAAGTAAGACTTTTGTTGCTGTGAGAGGGGCAAGCTGTCCCCACACATCCATATTTACTGAACCAATTCCAAGGTCACACCCTCAGGGTGGGTTAAATAGCTTTGTGAAAATGATCAGTCACCTATGCAGGATGCTCTTAAGCTTGCAGTTACTGCATGGGCACTCTTGGCTTTTGATGTCCCCTTAGAACAAGGCTAGCATTTTTATTTCTGCCTCTTATATCCAAGTGGGACTGGAGACTTTCCTCCAAACTCTCATCAGTGACTTGGAATGCATCCTGTAGGTAGTGTTTCAGATGACAGATCTCCAGCAGTACGTAAATGCTTTTGTGGAATATAATGATGCCTTTTGGCTCATCACTGTCTAGGGCTTGTGCAGGTGAAGGCCTATCTGAAGGGGGGCTCTACTAACCTTTGTCTTGACTTTCACATTTATGGACTGGAGTTAAGGGTTTCTTCTTTAGTTCTGAGAAGGCCTGTTTGAACCTTGCTCCAGGGGAATTACTTCATTGGGGTGGAACTGGGCAGTTTTCTACAGGGTTCTGGAACTTGTCTGTGGTGATCTTGGTAAGAAAACAATACCATTCGAGCTCAAAATCTGAGGCCACAGTCTTCATTATTTAATTTTCCTACTTGAGAATCTTGTTCTGAATAGTGAGATGTCGATGGCTGAAGATTCACGCATTCATTGATGTTTCTGATATCAGTCCTCTGCCTGGCTTTGGCAGTTTTGGTTTATCCCCACCAGCTTTGTATATCATCCTTCCTTGCATTATAATATTTTGCATATTCTACAAATGAATGCTTTGCAGGATCAGGAGCCTATCTGCAACTCCTGTGTAGACCCTCCACACACACATCCAAAAAAGGGGGAGGGAGTCTATATATGCAAGCTGAAGCCACAGTGCTCTTTGTCTTGAAGGCCTCAGATGGGGGGATCCGCGGCTAGAGGCACTGCTGCTCAATATGGCTAACGAGATGGCATGAGTTTTATATGTTGCGTAGAGGTTATGCGTGTCTGGTAGTAATCTGTAGGCAGGAGCATCATCATAACTTTCAAGGAATATGAACTAATGTAAATGTGCTGGTAGGTGCTCTGTGATGGTCCTAGTCCTGTCCCAAAGGTGAGGATTTGGGAATTCTTTATGGTCAGTGTCTTCCTGAAAGGCACTTCTTGGAGGTTGACTTACTGCCTATTTAGAGTACTTATTCCCCATTCTTTCTTTATCTCAACAGGAGGAGGAGTTTTTGCATTTTCACCCCTTTGTCAGGAACGATTTGTGCATGCCCTTTTTTTGTTCTCTTGATTCCCTGTACAGGGGCAAAATTAAAAAAAATAAGTTATCCTCATTCTTCCATGATGGATGAGAAAACTGTGGATTCAGGATATTGAACCGCCACTAGTGCAGAAAGCTTGCATAGTACAAGCTATGAAAATCCTCTGCTTGGATGGTTTTCTAATTCACATGCTACTATCAGAGTCAGAGGTGATCTGTAGCTGGCTAGAAGCTATCTTATTAGATCTGTTTTATTAAGTGAACTTGTTTCTTTGGGTGGAAAGGCATTTTGTGCTGCTTCAGTTGGTCATTCTTAACGTACATCTAGCCTACCTTAAGACCTAATCATATAGGTGTCTAAGTGTTCCATAGTCTAGTTGCTTGTATGGTATCTTTACACATTTTCTTCAAAGGAATTCATCACTCATCTTTCAAGAACTAGTCTAGTGTTAATCTTCTTTTATGATGGACGGGTCTCTGTTCCGTCCTTGAAACTGACTCTGCCATTATGCTTGCGCCAGCCAAAAACTTCTCGAGCTAAGATTACCCATATTGTCCCTTTCCTCAGATCTCGTTTGCAGCATAGTTTCAAGACGCGTCAGGCCTGCTCTCCTGCTAAGTGATTTTTTTCAATAATATTTCTTCAACACTTGGGATTTTTCTCTCCTAATCCTTTCTTTATCTAGTTGTGTTTCTTTAGATATAATTCCCCTCTGTGTATGAGAGTTTTTTTTTACTGCTTTCTTTCCGTTTTTGGTATTTCTTTGTACCATTCATGGTACAGGCCCTTCCCTTGCCTCTGTGGTAGTTTCTAATACCATCGTTGGTATTCCCTCCTTTCCTTATCTTTTTACCCTTTGGGTATACTTTAATTATCATTGTTGGTAACTTTAAAAAAAAAAAAAAAAAAAAGTTCTTCTCTTTTTCTTTGTGTGTTGTACAGCTAATTGTTGCAAGATTTTTATCATGCTGTTTTTTTTTCGCTGTAGATATTGTGGATTTTAGACTACTGGACTTTCCAATATGGTAGATAAAGGCACAACAGGTTTCAAACAGTGTGATAAATGTGGCAGGAAGTTGCCTAACTCAGATGGGCATCTTTCTTGCATCTATTGCCTAGGAGTACCCCACTTAAAAGTTCAACCTCTGTGCAAGCTGTGTAAGGGCTTTACTGTCCTCACCATAGCTGAGTGCAAGAATAAGCTGATATTAAAGGGTCTTCTAAAAACCCCTTTCTTGGAGGCTTTATCTGAGGTGGAGATCTCAACCCCTTCTAAAAAAGAATCTAAGAGAAGCCAGTCAGTACCATCTTCTCCTCATTCTCTGGAAATTAAAACAGGCAAAATTGACTTCTCCGCCAATCTCTGTACCGGAGCCTAAAACTCCATTCACGGTGCCGTCCTTGTCTACGGAACCAATAACGACTTCCACACCTATGGCACCAACCAGATGTTCTTCATGTTTCACTGTTGCAGTCATCTCATTTGGGTTATCTGCCTGCAGGTAGCCCTCAGCTGGCCTGAGTACCAGAGTCTTGGATTCCTGTGTCAGATGCTGTCTCTTCCATGACGTCAGGTTGTCAGGGTATAAAACATGCAGTTGACACCATTACATCAGTCTTTCTTGCCGTGCAGTGCCCGAAGCAGAAGCAGTTCGCAAGTGCAGGTCGGCAGACCCCTAAAATTTTCATTCATAGTCTTCAAAAAAAAAAAGATAAGTACCCCGTTGGGGATCTTTTTTCTTGCTCCAGCCGATGTCAGTAAAAGTTAACAATTGTCTTACTTGTAGAAAGCAAATACTTCAAAGATTTTCATTCGTACTGCATCCCCTGCTTAGGCCCAGACTACGACGTCCCTCGCTATCGGTTTTGTGCGTCGTTCAACCCCCAAACTATTCGTCGTCTGACTTTAATTTGTAGCAAATTATTTTGTTACTCTGTATCCGTACTCCGAAATGGCTTCGGTAAGCCATCCAACTACCGATCTTCCGAAAAAACGTAAGGATAAAGACAGAGGCAGACCGCTGCAGACTACTCTTCCGTTAAGCTAGTCGCCAGTCCGCCAGTACTCCAGTGAGGCGCTTTTGCAGCCCCTGATACCCGCTACTTCAGATTCGCAGGCCTCTACTGAGACCCATTCAGAGTCTGGTATGCCACGAGATGCTTCTTCGACTATGGAACCTGCGGATGTCCCTACCTTGGATGAGTCCGGAGCCACAGTTCAGGCACTGGCTTCTGAAGGGTGTATTCAGGCCTACAGACTTGCATTTTAAACCGAAGTCATCTTCTTCATCCAGGCCTAAAACCTGCACCATGCCTAGAAAACCGACATCCAAACCGCATGCTCAGGCCCATATGCCTAAAAATCAAATGCTTAGAATGGCTGAAGACCTTATTACCTTAATTAGGGGAAGCCAGCCCTTCCCCCTCTAGGACGCCTAAAACTGATTTTCCTTCTGATCATGAATCTGATATTTCTGTTTCTTCTGATTACCGGGATTTGCCGTTATCTATGAGGATTCTGATGCAGAGGATTCCATTCCCTGTGCTTCCCCTCCAGAAGATTTTTCTTTTGGTGAAAACTTGCACACTCTCTTAGGGAGCATTTCCGCTGGGAAAGCCAGGATTACTCAGACTCCAAAAAGAGACTTGGGGAATTCTTACTCCTTCCTCAACACAGGCCTTTAGCTATCCCTCCTGATGTTCATCGTGCATACAGCTGCAGTCATCACACTTGGATTATCCTGCCGTCAGGCGGGTCCTCGGTCGGCCGAATTCCAAAGTCTAGGTCCGGCGTCGGTTGTCGTCGCTTCTTCCCTAACGTCAGTGCGGCAGGGGTATAAAAGAGGCAGCCGACGCCATTTTCTTCAGTCTTTCTTGCCGCGCGATGCCCGAAGCAGAAGCAGTTCGCAAGTGCCGGTCGGCCAGCTCCTGAGATTTACGAACAGTATTTCAGCCGAAGTCTTCTTTAAAGCTAAATACCCCGTTGGGGAAACTTTTCTTGCCTCAGACCGATGTCAGACAAAGTTAATAATTGCATTTCTTGTGGGAAGCAAATACCGCATAAGGATTTTCACTCTTTCTGTATACCTTGCTTAGGGCCAGACCACGACGTCTCGGCCTGCCGTTTTTGTGCTAGGTTTAACAAGCGCACTATTAAGCGCCGGGCGGAGTTCGCCCTTCATTTTTTTGGCAAAAAATTTAATTATATCATGTCGTCGGATACACAGACGCCAATTTTAGGCAAAAGACGCAAGGATAAGGAACGACATCAGAGGCCTGCACAGAGTACTGAGACCACGCTTAGGCCAACTACCGGTTCTCAGTGAGGCACCTACGCAGCCCCTGACTACCGATGAAACTATTTTACCGGTGTCTTCAGTACCTGAGGTCGCAGGTTCGTCTGTCTCCATTCCCACTGCAGATACCGACGCCACTCTTGGCGGGGAAACCGAAAATTTAGCAAGGCCTGCCATTTCTGAAGGCGTCTTCAGGCCTACCACCTTTTCTATTAAATCCTTCACTAAATCTAAAGCTGCAATGAAAACTAAAAAACAGGGTCCTCAGACCTCCTCTCCAGGCCCCATGCCTAAAAAACAGATGCTTAAAATGGCTGAGGATTTGATAACTCATCAGGGGTTCTCAACCCCCCTCAGACAAAAGACCCAGGTTGGAGGAAGACTGCCCTTCTCAGAACAGGCTTCTATTACCTCAGACCATTCTGAGGACCAGGATTACGCATATTCCCCTTTTGAAGATTCTGATGCTGAGGAGTCTATTCCCTCCGTCCCCCCTGAGGACTACTCTTTTGGGGAAACCCTGCATACATTGAGAGAGCACTTCCACTGGGAAGGCCAAGATTACTCAGATTCCAAGAAAAGGCTCAGGGAATTTCTACTGCTCCCCCAGCATAGGCCCCTGGCTATCCCTCCTGTTTTAGATATTTTGGATGATGTGTACGCAGAAGCCAGTCTTAATCCAGACTCTCTACCTCCAGCCCCTGTTAAACCAGACAGATATTACAGGGTTCCTGATTCTCACCAGTTCCTTTATAAAAGCCATACTGCTGACCCAGAAACAATTTCACAGGGTCCCAAGGGGATTAAGGCCTCTACTGCTAAGAACCCTTTACCTTCATCGAGAGATTCCAGAGCATTAGAAAGGTGGGGGGAAAAGGTGTATACTTCAGCCACTTTAACCATGAGGGCATTAAACTGTCAATTTCATATGTTAAAGTACCAACAGTTCATGTTATCTCAGCTGAAAAGCAAAATGACACAAGCAGAACAACCAGATTTGAAAGAGTTGCAGGATTTGTTGCATGGAGCAGAGCAAGTAGGGAAACATACCTTGCAGTGTGGTTTTGATGCTTTAGAGGCCTCATGTGGAGCTGCTGTCACGGGGTCTGTCATACGTAGACATGCTTGGCTCAAAGAGCAAGCCCTACCAGATCATGTCAAAGCAAAGTTATTAGATGCACCACTTCAAAAAGATGTTTTGTTCGGTGTTAAAGCTGAGGGAGATACTAACGAAAATGGAGGAAAAAGCGAAATCTATGCAAACAGCTAAAGATTTCTTGCAGGTGCAACCTCCACGCTTCAGCAGAAACTGGCCTTCAAAAAATTGGTCCTTTCCAGCCATGGACAGACCCCAAAGGGGGCAGATACAGATGCCCAAGGGGTCGAGGACAACCTCAAGGATCTTACAGAGCTAGACAGTGGCAAGCACCAACCCCAAGAGGTGGAGAAGATAGACCACAGTCATTTAGAAAACGGACACAATGACTTCCCCCTATGCCTGCCAAACAAAACTATAATGGCAGCACCTTTGGGCGGAAAATTGGCCTTATTTTCAAAAAACTGGCACATTGTTACAAAAGACAAATGGATTCTGGATATCATAGACAAGAGGCTACAGGTTCCACTTTCACACCCTTCCGAAAATGAGAGGCATGCCAAACCTGCCACAAAATCAAAGGGCAGAGGCACAAAGACAAATTTCCACTCTCATGGCTATGAAAGCTATTCAAGAGGTACCTGCAAAAGAACAGGGTCAAGGTTTTTACTCAAGACTATTTCTGGTACCAAGGAAGGACAAAGATTGGAGACCCATCTTAGACCTATCTATTCTAAACACATATCTAGAGGTACCAAAATTCAAGATGCTCACATTACAGCAGCTTCTTCCCATGCTGGGCAAGGAGTCTTGGCTGGTAACGTTGGACCTCAAGGAGGCATACCTGCATGTCCCTATCAGACAAGATTGCAGAAGATACCTCATATTTCTTGCAGGTTCAACCCATTACCAATTCCCTGCATTGCCCTTTGGCTTTTCTGCTGCGCCCAGAGTGTTTACGAAATGCCTGGCATTAGTGATTGCCTTCTGCAGACAACAAGGAATACAAATCTACCCATATCTGGACGACTGCCTGATCCAAGCGGACAGCAAGAACATTCTATTGCAGCATCTGGCATTTGTAATAAAACTATTAAACTACCTGGGTTACACAGTGAACAAAAAGAAATCAAAACTAATACCTTCTCAACAGATAATTTTCCTGGGTGCCAGCTTAAATACAAGAACCCAGATGGCCTACCTCACTCCAAACAAACAAGGGGAACTGTCTCAATACTTCAACAAAATGGCAACTTTAACCAGACTAACTGCAAGGAAAGTCCTGCAGGCTCTGGGGTTCATGGCATCTTGCATCCTACTAATACCATGTGCAAAGCTGCATATGAGGAAACTACAATGGTACCTAAAAAACTTATGGTCTTAACACAGCCACAGCTTGGAAACAATTATACCACTCATTCCATGCCTTCAAAAGGAATTTTTGTGGTGGGCTCAGGCATGCCAAAGAAACACAGGTCTCCCTTTCTGTTTACCTCAAGCAACTCAAATCATCACAACAGACACCTCGGACTACGCCTGGGGAGCACACATGGCAGATCAGTGCATTCAGGGAAAATGGTCCCAAAAAGAGAAGCACCTACACATCAACCAAAAGGAGATGCTAGCCGTGCAAAATGCTCTTATGACCTTCAAAGACCTTCTGCATCCAGGCCAGCTATTAATAAGGACAGACAACACCACAGTCATGTGGTACATAAACAAACGAGGGGGGGGACTCATTCATACCCCCTATGCAGGCAAGCTATGACCCTGTGGAACACAGCACTGGAATTACAAATTCAACTACAGGCACAATTCCTGCCAGGGAAGGAAAACACACTGGCAGACAACTTAAGCAGAAATATGCCAGACCCACACAAATCGAAGTTGCATCCTCAAGTCTTCTCAAAGATAACTCAGGCATGGGGACAGCCAGACATAGATCTATTTGCTACCCACAGAAATTACCAGTTGGAGAAATTCTGTTCAAGGGCCTATCATCCACAGGCCTGGAAAGTGGATGCACTCTCTTTCAATTGGGCAACATTGACAGTCTATGCCTTCCCGCCTCTACCTCTACTGACCAAAGTTCTATTAAAAACCAGAGCAGAGAGGCCACAAATGATTCTCATTGCTCCAGACTGGCCACAACAACACTGGTATCCCCTCCTAAAGAGCCTGTCACACTCACCACCATGGATCCTACCTCTAGTTCCTCTTCTGTTGTCCCAGCACAGCTACAAAACCTTCACAGCCAGCTCAAAACCTGAAATCTAGCCGCATGGAGAATACCTTAATTATCCAAAAGACTCTCCTCTCCAAGGAGGTGTAGGATGTTATCTTGGAGGCCAGGAGACCCTCCACTAGAAAAACCTACTCCGCCAAATGGAAATGATTTTGTTCCTGGAATCAAGAAAAGGGCCAGAATCCTTGGGTAATAAATATTCCTCAAATTTTACAGTACCTAGCTGAGATGTTAAACGGTGGCCTTTCCTTCTCCTCCATCAAGATCCACGCTTCAGCCATTTCAGCACAATACAATACAGATTCTCCTTTATTCTCACATCTTCTATTAAGGCAGTTCCTCAGAGGGGCAAAAAATATAAACCCCCCACGGAAACCACCAGCCCTAGCTTGGGACCTCAACTTCCTATTGGAAAAGCTGACCCTGCCTCCTTTTGAGCTGGCTTCTTCAACAGAGCTACAATACTTGTCGTTGAAAACAGCCTTCCTTCTGGCTATTATCTCAGCACGCAGAGTTTCGGAGCTACAGGCTCTCATGGCTGTGCAGCCATTCATCTTTTCCATCAGGACAGGGTTTCCTTACGAATCAACCCTACCTTCATGCCAAAGGTAGTATCCAGTGTAGCTCTGAATCAGACTATTCAATTACCTACCTTTTATCCAAATCCACAGAACAAAGGAGAGGCGCTACTACATTCCTTGGACATTCACAGACAACTTCGTTATTACTTGGACAGAACAAAGTCATTCAGGAAATCTGAGCAGCTCTTTGTATCCTATGCTACAGGTGCTCAAGGAAAGGCTATTTCCAAACAGACTATTTCAAAATGGATAGCCCACTGCATACGCTTTTGTTCATTTCATGGAAAATCAGTGCCTGTATACATCAGATCCCACTCCACCAGGGCTACAGCTACCTTTGCAGCTTTCCTCAGGGGGGTCCCTACCAAGGACATTTTGGAAGCAGCTACTTGGAGTTCAGTGCACACTTTATCCAAACACTACCACTTTCCACTATACTCAAATCTAGAGCGGGCTTTGCCACAGCAGTCCTGCAGGGCATCCTAGCCCCTTCTAATTCCACTTAGTACCTGCCACCCTTACTTAGCTTTGGGATTCTACCCAAGTGTGATGACTGCAGCTGTATGCACGATGAACATAGTACAGTTTTGTACCTACCATAAATGAGGATGTTAGAGTGCTCATACAGCTGCAGTCCAGGTTACCCTCCCTCCTTCCCCTCTTAGGACAGGACTTATGACAAACACCTTTAACATACAACCTCTTTGGGGTATTCCTTTATGGTGTATTTGCTTGCAACTACTGTTTTGATTTATCTACTTTGTATGTTTGCATAATACCATGTTTTGCCTTCCTTTCTGGGGGCACCTGACATCTGGGGCAAGAAAAACTGAAGAAAATGGCGTTGGCTGCCTCTTTTATACCCCTGCCGCACTGACGTCAGGGAAGAAGCGACGACAACTGACGCCGGACCTAGACTTTGGAATTCGGCCGACCGAGGACCCGCCTGACGGCTGGATAACCCGAGTGTGATGACTGCAGCTGTATGAGCACTCCAACATCTACATTTATGGTAGGTACAAAACTGTACTTTCTGGACATTGTAGATGATGCTTTCTTGGAATCTAGCCTTTCCACAGACACTTTACCTCCAGCTCGCAGAAAAACCTGACTGGTATTAGAGTACCTGACTCTCTCAAGTTGCTGTTTAAGAATCCTACTGCGGATCCAGAAACCATTTCCCAAGGACCAAAGGGCATTAAGGCTACTGATGCCAAAAATCCTACCCCTTCTGATAGAGATTTTAGAGTTTTGGACAGATGGGGTAAGAAGGCATTCACTTCTGGTACTTTGGCCATTCGGGCTTTGAATTGCCAGTTTCATATGTTAAAGTACCAGCAGCATATTATGGGACTACTTAAACAGAAAATGATTTTGTTTCCTGACTGTGCTGAACACACAGAATTACAGGATTTAATGCATTCTGCAGAACAAGTTGGTAAACATACTTTGCAATGTGGTTTTGACTCTTTAGAATCGTCTTGCAGGGCTGCTGTCACTGGGTCTGTACTTAGAAGGCATGCTTGGCTTAAGTAGTAAAACTTGCTAGATCATGTTAAAGCTAAATTACTGGATGCTCCCTTAAACCAAGACCACCTGTTTGGCAACAAAGCAGAAGTCGTCCTCAAAAAGATGGAGGAAAAAGCTAAATCTATGCAAACTGTTGATTTCCTGCAAGTACAGCCTCCCAGATTTAGTAGGCGTTGGTCTTCAAAGAACTGGTCCTTTCCAGTCGCTTCCAGGCCTTCTCAGTCCGAACCCAAAAGTTCAGTTACAGATTTGCTGTTCTGAACTGTTTGTAAATTTCTTGGAGGCCATTGCTTGCTTGAGCTAAAGGGAAGTCTCTGTGTTCATCAGTGGCAGTGGTAAACACTGAGCAGCCTGCTTGCCCCTGTGGGAGTGGTTACTGCCTAGAAACTGTAGTTTTATTGGCCATTTTGGGTCAATTCCAAACTCCTTGATCCCCCTCTCTTAAAACCCGATTGCCTCGTGGTTTTGGCATCTTTTCAGACTTGTTGGCTGTTGGTGAAGCACCCACCAAGAGGAGAAAACGCCGAGAGAAGAAAGGAGCCACTTTTGAGATTTTAAGTATTTTTCTTCAGATTATTTGTTAAGATTTCTGCATTGCCGCCTACTTTTTGGCATTTTCCAGCTTGCTAAACTTGATATCTGTATTAGGAACTGTATTTAGAACACATCTAGAGCCTGTTTACTGCATTTCCTGTGTTGCACTTATTTTAAAATTGTTTTTTTTCTTAAAACTTGCATTTTACCTGTCTCTGGCCTAGCACTCACGTGTGGGGTCATTTATTGCACTGATGTCCTTCAAGAATGCAACTGCAGTCCTTACATATGGGTTGTCCTGCCTCAGGCAGCCCTCGGTCGGCCGGATTCCAAAGTCTGGGTCCGGCGTCGGCTGACGTCGCCTCCTCCCTGACGTCAGAGCGGCTGGGGTATAAAAGCATCAGCCGACGCCATCTTCCTCAGTCTTTCTTGCTGTGCGGTGCCCGAAGCAGAAGCAGTTCGCAAGTGCCGGTCGGTCAGCTCCTGTTTTACGTATCCGAAGTCATCAAAAAGCTAAGTACCCCGTTGGGGAACCTTTTCTTGCCTCAGCCGATGTCAGAAAAAACTGAAAAAGTTAATAACTGTTTGTCTTATGGTAAACAAATACCTCATAAGGACTTCCATTCTTACTGCCTCCCCTGCCTTGGCCCAGACCACGACGTCTCAGCCTGTGCCGCCTGTGCTTGCTTCAATAAGCGCACTCTCAGGCGCCGGGCAGAGTTCGCGGAAGACTTTTTTGGCGATAAATACTCTTATAACATGCCGTCGGAACAACCGACACCACATATTTCCAAAAAACGGAAAGACTGGGACCGACATTCTCTGCCCGCGACTTCCACCGACACCACACCAAAAACTACCGTGAGTGCATCGGTCTCTTCTGAGGCGGTTGTTTCGCCGCTCCGGACCGACGACACCGCTTTACCGATCACTCCAGCCCCGGAGCCTGCGCCGGTTGTTGATTTTCCCCCAGAAACTGAAGCCCAGGATTTGCCTGAGACCATACCTGTGGACAAGGTGACTCCAGCACGTGGGGCAGCTAGGCCCCCTATGTCTATCAAGGCCTACACACGTGCTAAGGCTGCCAGCCAGGCTAAGTCTCACCCTCCTAAAGCTTTGCCTCAGCCCACTACTGATAAACAAATCATGACTTTAGCTGCAGATTTAATTTCCTTAATCAGAGGCTCCCAGGCCCATCCTGACAGAGGTTCTCAGCCTCCTTCTGACAAAAGGACCAGGGTTGAGCATACAGACACCCTTTCTTCAGATGAAGCCTCTGGTGACTGATCACTCAGATACCCAGGAAGAGTCCTTCCAGGTCTACGAGGATTCTGATGCGGAGGAATCTATTCCTTCTGCCTCTCCTCCTGAGGATATTTCTTTTGGGGAAATTCTCCACTCCATGAGAGAGCATTTTCAGTGGCAAGGCCAGGAATTCTCCGACTCCAGGAAGCGGCTTCGTACCTTCCTTAAGCTTCCCCAACACAGGCCTTTAGCTATCCCTCCAGTGTTAGATGTACTGGATGATGTGTACTCAGATTCGAGTGCTTCTCCTGATTCTCTCCCCCCTGCTCCTGTCAAGCCGGACAGATACTACAGGGTTCCTGAAACTCACAAACATTTATTTAAGGCCCATTCCGTTGTTCTAGAAACAATTTCCCAGGGGCCCAAAGGGGTGGCCACATCCACGGCCAAAATTCCTTTGCCCTCAGACAGGGAAGCTAGGTCCCTGGAGAGGTGGGGCAAAAAAGTTTATACCTCATCCACCCTTGCCATGAGAGCCCTTAATTGCCTTTTTCATATGTTTCAGTATCAGGATTTCTTGATGGATGATTTGCAGAAAAAGTTAACCTCTCCTGAGCCTTTAGACAGAAAGGCCTTGCAGGATTTGGTCCATAACACTCAGCAGGTTAGCAGTCATTTTCTTCAGTGTGGTTATGATGCATTGGAAGCTTCATGTAGGGCAGCTATGACAGGGGCAGTCATTCGTAGACATGCATGGTTGAAAGAACAGGCATTGCCAGATCATGTTAAAGTAAAGCTTCTAGATGCACCTCTGGAAAAACAAAAGCTATTTGGTGCTAATGCTCAGGATGTGTTGAAATCAATTGAGGAAAAGGCTAAATCAGTGCAAACAGTCAAGGATTTCCTCCAGGTTCAGCCACCAAGGTTCAGCAGGAATTGGCCTTCTAAGAATTGGTCCTTTCCAGATACTGACAAGTTTCAAAGCGGAAAAAACAGGCGTACCCGAGGTAGAGGGCAATACAGAGGCTCCTACATAGGATGCCAATGGCAACCGACTAATCAGAGAGGTGGGTGGCGCAGGGACATCCCCTGCTCCACGGGGACAATCACAATGACTTGACTGACACCGCTGACCAAGGCTCAAAGAGAAGCACCTTTAGGCGGAAAATTATCCTTATTTTCAAAAAATTGGCACATTTTAACAAAGGACAAATGGATTCTGGACATAATAGACCAAGGCTACAGGTTCCACTTCCATACTTTACCAACAAGACAAAACATGCCAAACCTGCCACAAAATCAAAGGGCAGAGGCATTCAAACAAGTTTCAAAGCTGATAAAAATCAAAGCAATAGAAAAGGTTCCTCCTCAGGAACAAGGCCAGGGATTTTACTCAAGGCTGTTCTTTGTTCCAAGAAAAGAAAAGCAATGGAGACCTATACTGGACTTGTCCGCTCTAAACACTTTTCTCATTGTACCAAAATTCAAAATGCTGGCCTTACAGCAACTCCTTCCCATGCTGGGCAAGGGGTCTTGGCTGGTTACTCTGGACCTCAGAGGCATACCTGCATGTCCCAATCAGACACAGTTGCAGAAGATACCTCAGATTTCTTGCAGGGTCAGAGCATTATCAATTCTCAGCATTGCCTTTTGGCTTATCTACTGCGCCCAGAGTATTCACGAAATGCCTGGCATCAGTAATTGCACACTGCAGACTCCAGGGGATACAGATATACCCTTACCTGGACGACTGCCTTATACAAGCGGACAGCAAGCAAGCCTTGACAAAAAAACTTGAATTATGTTATTTACTTACTACAGGCTTTGGGATACACAGTCAACTTACAAAAATCAAGACTACTGCCATCCCAACAAATAATGTTTCTAGGAGCCAAACTAGACACAGAATCGCAAATGGCTTACCTCACAGAAGAACAATTACCACATTACTTCAAAAGCCTAACAAAGCTCACCCAGATGACTGCAAGGAAAATCCTGCAGGCCCTGTGTTTCATGGCATCTTGCATTCTACTGATTCCACTGGCAGGACTACACATGAGAAAACTGCAATGGTACCTAAAAAGTCTATGGTCTCAGCACAGCCACAACTTAGAAGCAATTATCCCACTCATCCCATGTCTAAAAAGGGAATTTTTGTGGTGGGCCCAAGCAAGCCAGTCAAACAAAGGTATGCCTTTCAACAGACCTCAAACAAGCCAAACCATTACAACGGACGCCTCAGACCATGGATGGGGGGCGCACATGGAGGGCAGATGCATTCAAGGGCAATGGACCCCCCAAGGAAGTACATCTACACATCATTCAAAAAGAGATGTTAGCAGTAATCCATGCAATCGAGGCCTTCGGAAAATATCTTCAACAAGGCCATCTGCTAATAAAGACAGACAACACCACTGTTATGTGGTACATAAAAAAGCAGGGAGGTACTCATTCTTACCCCCTTTGCAGACTAACAATAACTCTTTGGGAAAAGTCCCTGAAACTGAACATACAGCTGCAATCCCAGTTTGTTCCGGGCAGAGACAATGTTCTGGCGGACAGTCTAAGCAGAAACATCCTGGACCCGCACAAATGGATGTTGCATCCAGACATTTTTGCTCAAATAACTCATGCATGGGGGAGGCCGGACATAGATCTCTTTGCCTCCCACCTCAATCATCATCTGAAAAAGTTCTGCTCGAGGACACACCATCCACAAGCCTGGAGAATAGATGCTCTCTCATTCAGCTGGAACTCTCTCACAATCCATGCATTCCCACCTCCACCATTAATGACCAAGGTGTTACTGAAGATCAAAGCAGAGCAACCGAAAGGCATCTTAATAGCTCCAGATTGGCCAAGACAGCACTGGTACCCATTACTAAGGAGCATAACTTGCACCAACCCGTGGCCCCTGCCTCAATGGCCTCTACTCTTGACTCAGCACAATTACAGGACTGTTCATCCCAACCTGCAAACTCTGCAGCTGACAGCCTGGAGGGTTCCATGATTTCTACCCATATCTCTCTTTCCAAGGAAGTTCAACAAATATTATTGGAAGCACGCAGACCTTCCACCAGAAAGACTTATTCAGCCAAATGGAAGAGATTCAACATCTGGAATACCAACAAGGGACAGGATGCATCAGTAATGAGCATCCCACATATACTGGAATACTTGGCAGAAATGCTGCATAATGGACTTTCCTATTCTTCCATAAAAAGACGCGCTTCAGCAATTTCAGCATCATACAACACTGATCCTCCTGTGTTTTCACATCCTTTACTAAGACAATTTCTAAGTGGGATAAAGAATGTCAAGCCTCCCAGAAAACCACCAGTGCCTGCATGGGACCTCAACTTCGTGTTGGAAAAATTAACTCTTCCTCCTTTTGAACCAGCAGCGTCTTCAGAATTGCAATTTCTTTCCTGGAAAACAGTTTTCCTGTTGGCAATTACCTCAGCAAGAAGTTTCGGAGATACAGGCCCTCATGGCAGTACCTCCATTTCTCATTTTTCATCAGGACAGGGTTTCTTTAAGAACCAATCCTTCTTTTATGCCAAAAGTGATATCCAGGGTGTCTCTAAATCAAGCAATTCACCTGCCCACCTTCTTCCCCAATCCTCAAAATAAAGGGGAAAAGCTGCTGCACACTTTGGACATACACAGACAACTACGCTACTACTTGGACAGAACAAAGGCCAACAGAAAGTCTGACCATCTATTTGTAGCATACGCTCTGGGAGTGCAAGGAAAGGCAATTTCCAAACAAACAATTGCAAAATGGATTGGACATTGCATCAGATTCTGTTATTCTTTCCATGAAAAGGGTGTGCCAGCCAATATCAGGCCACACTCCACCAGAGCTACAGCCACCTCCACAGCCTTCCTAAGAGGGGTGGCTACAAAGGACATTCTAGAAGCTGCTACATGGAGCTCCGTGCATACATTTTCCAAGCACTACCACCTGCCTTTATATTCCAGATCCCGAGCAGGCTTTGCTTCGGCAGTCCTGCAGGGCATTTTAGCTACACCATCCTTATCTTAGAGCCTACCACCCCCAGCTTGGCTATGGTATTCAACCCATATGGAAGGACTGCAGTTGCATTCTTGAAGGACATAGTACAGTTTTGTACCTACCATAAATGTAGATGTCCGATAGATATGCAACTGCAGTCAGGTTTTCCCTCCCTCCTTACCCCTCTGTGTATTGGGTCCACTTCCCTCCTTTTATACTTAGCTGAGGATATCTGTTATGGTGTATCTGTTTATTGCTATTGTGTTTGTCTGGAATTTTTATCCAGTTCTAAATTTAGCCTTCCTTGGAGGGCACCTGGCATCTGGGGCAAGAAACATGATGGCGTCGGCTGATGCTTTTATACCCCAGCCGCTCTGACGTCAGGGAGGAGGCGACGTCAGCCGACACTGGACCCAGATTTTGGAATCCGGCCGACCGAGGGCTGCCTGAGGCAGGACAACCCATATGTAAGGACTGCAGTTGCATATCTATCGGACATCTACATTTATGGTAGGTACAAAACTGTACTTTCTAACTTGTTGCTACTTGTGTATCTCTGCTGTCTTTAAACAAAACAAAAAAAAAAAAAAAAAAAAAGTCTTGCTTTTTTCCAACTTTCTGAAATTTAAAAAAAAGTTCAATTACAGATTTGCTGTTCTGAACTGTTTGTAAGTTTTTTGGAGGCCATTGCTTGCTTGGGCTAAAGGGAAAGTCTCTGTGTTCATCAGTGGCAGTGGTAAACACTGAACAGCCTGCCTGCCCCTGTGGGAGTGGTTACTGCCTAGAAACTGTAGTTTTATTGGCATTTTGGGTCAATTCCTTGATCCCCCTCTTAAAACCCTCTCTTGCGCGTTTTTGCACTTAGCGCAGCATCGGGCAGCGCCGCTTAATCAGGTTTAAACTATTCCTGGCTCCACAAAGTCTGCTCTTTACTTTTTCCCTTAAAACTGTTCTAAATCTCAAAGTAAGCACTATTTTTCTTCTAAAACCCAGTAGTAGCTAGGATAAGTGTCTTATAAGTAAGCACTAATAAACTAAAGCACTACACCCTCTTATACTCCCTTTAAGTACTTGGCTCCCTATTGGTCCTTTTTGATCAAGTCAAAAAGTAATTCCTTATACTATTCTGGCATGTCCAAAAGTCGGTTTCAGGTTTACTCTCCAGTCCAGCTGGTGAATATAAGAATCTTGAGGCAATGTTACAACTGCCTTATGTACACAGACCACCCTCTCCACTTCCCAACAAGCTCAAATATATGTGAGATGCAACTATTTAGCCAAACTGGAGGCTGAGCTCTCTCAACATAGTACTGGTACGGTCAGTCTGGAGGAGGAGGTAATCACACACACCACAAATCTAGTCTCACATAGACCTATCGCAACAGCAAACCAAACACGTAAACGCACAAAAACATACTCGGAGGCTCTAAATAAAAATCTGCCCAAGCAACAGAGACCTCCAAAGCAGACATCCAAGCAACTGCTACCCCACAACAATACCCACGTATCACATAGTTCACAAAGTCAGTGTGCCATACAGTTACAGCTCATAAGGCTAAACACACCTAATACACTTGTAATAGGTGAGACTGTTGTCAGACACACTGACGTCCCTCTCACCAGGCTGAACAAGGAGAAGGTCACTGTAAGCTGCCTGTCTGGTGCCAGGATCCGCCACATAACACAAGCACTCAGGTCACTCCAAAGCAAGTACAAATATGACTCCGTCATTGTCCATGCTGGTGTGAATGACCTGAGACGAACCTCCCTGGATTACATGAAAAGAGACAGAGGAGCTTTCTGATCATGTGGCCCAGGCAGGTATGACCCTGACCTTGAGTAGCATCTTACCCTCACCAAGAATTATACCACAGTATAAAGACAAAATGATCAATTTCAACAGTTGGCTAAAGTATTGGTGTCACTCAAAGGGGATCCAGTGTCTATCAGCCTGGGATGACATGCTTGACGAGCCACGTTGCTTCGCTAGAGACAGCTTGCACCTGTCACCCCTGGGTTTTTGAATACTGGCCAAGGCTCTTGCCACCCACATGGTGCCTTTTTTAGGCAAGGCTCAAAAGACAAACCCACCTCTTTAGACAACACAAGGAAAAAGAAACTAAGGTTAATGCTGCTCAATGCCAAGTCTAAACCTCAAGATGCATGCACTCGAGGCTCTCCTCAGTATGGAAAATATAGATATCTGTGCAGTAACAGAAACCCGGTTCAAGGCTCCCGAGAGCACCCCAGCACTACCAGGCTATACCTCATACCATGCTTTTTGGCCCAAAACTCGGACCGAACCACAAGAGGAGGGGGGGAGTATCCATATTCATCAAAGATACCCATACCTCCAGGCTAGTGGCACTGCACGAAGCATCCGAGACCATCCATGTGCAACTAACTGGGCAAAACTGCCTTCCAGTTTGTAGCCTGCTACAGACCACCCTCCCAAACTCAGGAACCCCACTCTGCTTTCCTGAAGACACTGGAGAATATGAAGGTCTCTCCAAACACCATTATATTGGGTGACTTTAACTACCCAAACATAGACTGGGAGCACTACTCAAGCCCCAACACCCTAGCCCAACGGTTCCTAGAATTTGTAAACTCAAATGCTATGGAACAACTGGTCATCACTCCCACAAGTGGGGAAAACATATTGGGCCTGATCATCACCAACATGGGGACTCTATGTTCCATACCAGAGGTATACCCCTAATTGGTAAGATCTGACCATAAATCACTATGGACATCCATATCCCATCCCCACCCCCAGCAAAGGAAACCACGGTCAAAAACTTCTCAAAAGCAAACTTTCCACTCCTCAAAACCGAGGTGGAATCCTTCAAAGCCCCAGGGCCAGTGGAAAATACGGCCCAAACAGCATAATCCTTTACAAATGCGTTTTATGGATACCTACAGGAATGCATGGATCGTGCTATCCCAAATTAAAACCATGACACACTCCTCCAAAGGCAGGAGACCTGTCTGGTGGACCCCAGCCATAAATAAGCTGTACAACAGAAGGAGGAAGCTACTACATGATAGAGCAAAATCCCTGAAAGGGAAGGCAACTCTGATCAGTACTAGCAAGAAACTACGATCCCTCATAAAATCATCTAAGGCTAGCTTCGAAAGAAAAATTGCACAAGGCGCTAAAGGTAATCACAAGGCTTTCTTTAGTTATGTCAGAAACCTGGGTGGAAACTCACAGATATGCTCTGAGTTAGTGCAGAATGACAAAAAATGCACTGAACCCACAGACATTGCCAACATCCTGGCAGACAGGTTCAGTGCAAACTTCTCCCTCCCCCCTCCCCCCCAAATGAGCAAATGACTATCCCAACAGAGTGTAGCCTCCCTGACATCACAGATGCACAGGTGAGGGCTGCCCTCTCCAAAGCAAAAAACACAGCATCAATGGGAGCATCACTGGGACTGGGCGGTGTCCCGGGCTGCGTTTTACATGAGCTCCAAGACGAACTGAACCCTCACTTAAAATCACTGTTCAGTCTCAGCCTTACAACAGGATATGTACCCAAAGAATGGCGTACAGCAACAGTGGTCCCACTCCATAAAGGTGGTGCCACAACGGACCCCGGAAACTATCGCCCTATAAGCCTAACTAGCCTGGTCTGCAAAGGTATGGAGCGTATCATCATGGAACTCATAAACAAAGACATTGGGAACCTCCAAACACTGGATCCTACCCAATTCGGCTTTAAGGGCAGATCTTGCCTCTTGAACCTGGTCAATTTCTTTGAAAGTCACCAAGGCCGTAGATGAAGGGAAGGTAGTCCACACAGCCTACCTTGACCTTGCAAAAGCCTTCGACACAATACCCCACTCGGGCATCATAAATAAGCTCACCAGCTTAAATATCAACCCCTGTGTCACAAGATGGGTTGCAACCTGGCTTAGGGATAGAACCTACATGGTCAGAATTGCAGGTGCCATGGCAGACTCTAAACCAGTTATAAGTGGCGTCCCACAAGGCTCAGTCCTGGGACCTCTCTTGTTCGGTGTATATATCTCTGAGGTACAGGCTAACACAGGAGGACTATGGCTGACGAAGTTTGCAGATGACTGCAAACTGGGGGCCATAATCGACTCACTGGCTGATACAAGCATCCTCCAAAAAGGTCTCTCAGAGACGGATAACTGGTGCCAAAGCCATGGCCTAAAGCTAAATGCCAAAAAGTGCATAGTCATCCCCTTTGGAAAAAAACAAAGTGCCCACAAATTACCACATAGGTGGTAATCCATTAAGTACGGAAGAAGTAATTAGGGATTTGGGGACCCAAGTAGATTGCAATCTCTCCTTTGATAGTCACATTGCCAGAGTGGTTAGAAAGACATTCTATATAGCCCACCTTATCACGAAGGGGTTCACATTTAGATCAAGAGAGGTCATTGTGCCCCTCTACTCATCACTCAAGCCCATAATTGAATACCATGCCCCATTTGGGATGTACCTTACCCGACACCTGCTACAACTAGAAAGACCCCAAAAGTACCTCACCAAGAGGATCAAGGGACTCAAACAGATGCCCTATGCAGTTAGGCTAAAGAAACTCCAGCTCTACTCAGTTGCTTACCGCCTACTCAGAGGCGATCTGTGCCTGACGTATAAAGCCATGTCCAACCCAGAATTAATGGACATGCTCCACCTCAAGAAATCCAAATCCATCAGAACTACACGCTCCAGTGACTTAAACCTCAGCACAGAAATAAATAGAACATGTTGGAGGGACAGATTCATATCCCAGAGGCTCCCCTCACTCTGGAACAAAATCCCAATCCATGTAAGACAGAGCCCCTCAATGACCCTCTTCAAGAAGAATCTTGACGTTTGGATAGGAGATCGTAAATTTACCCCTGGGATCTCTTCTGTGTCACTGCTAGACAGAGGCACGGTAGACTAACCTTAAATGGGCTATCTTCTGTGACCAACTATACAGAGGCACAGTCAACTAATCTAAGAAGGGTGGCGAAAGCCAAACACACTCTGGCTAGGCTTGTAAATGCCCTAGGGCAGATAGCCTAGTATCAACCTGTGAACCTATGAACCTAAGCAGACCACCAAGGTTACAGTCTCAGGCTATGCACAGGCTTAAGCAGTGGGGGGGCTCCCATTTCCAAAGCAGGGAGTAGTAAGGCACACTCCCCTCCCAGAAAAATGGCGCAATGACTTAACCCTTCCAAGCCCTGCTCAACTGCCTGCTGCCTTAGTAGGAAAGCTCGCCCTGCATGCAAAAAACTTGGGAACTAATTACCCAGGATAAATGGGTTTGGAATATAGTTTCCCAAGGATGCAGATTCCACTTCCACACCCTACCAACCCAAACGGTTGGCCAAACCTACCGCCCATATCAGTGGGCAGAGGCCCAACAGCAGGTTCTCTCTCTTCTAAGTATCAGGGCTGTCCAACCTGTCCCAGCAGAAGAAAGGGGACAAGGTTTTTATTAGGACTTTTCCTGGTACCCAAAAAAGACAGCTTCTGACGTCCTGTCCTGGACCTCTCTGTTCTAAACACCTTTTTGGTAATCCCAAAATTCAAAATGCTAACACTTCAACAGCTGCTTCCTTTGCTAGGCAAAGATGCCTGGTTGGCAACCTTAGACTTAAAGGTAGCTTACCTGCACATTCCAATAAGGGAATCTTGCAGGAAATACCTATGCTTCAGGGCAGGCTCCATGCACTATCAGTTCTCTGCGCTTCCCTTTGGCTTATCTACTGTGCCCAGGGTATTCACTAAGTGTCTAGCTCCAGCCATTGCATTTTGCAGGCATAGAAAAAGTCAAATATACCTATACTGGACGATTGTCTGATTCAGGCAGAAAGCCAGGACTTGCTATTAAAACATCTGGCATTCGTAAAGAAACTTCTAACCTCTCTGGGGTACACCATAAACTAAAAGAAATCTCACCTAGTACCCTGCCAACAGATTGTATTCCTGGGAGCAAGTTTGAGCACAACTTCCCAGATTGCTTTCCTCACTCCAAGTTTACTTGACAACCTACTTCAAACTATTGGCCACAAAGACCCAGCTGTCTGCAAGCCCTGGGGTTCATGGCCTCTTGCATTCTACTAATTCCATATGTAAGACTGCATATGAGGAAACTACAATGGTATCTAAAAAGCCTGTGGTGTCAACATTCTCGGGACCTGGAATCAATGATTCCTATCATTCCTTGTTCAAAGACAGTTCCTTTGGTGGGCAGAGGCCTGCTACCACAACAAGGGGCTCCCTTTCACTCTTCCCCCTGCCCCCCAAACCCCAACAACAGACTCATCAGTCTATGCATGGGGGCTCACTTGGCAGGGCAGTGCATTCAGGGCAAATGAAACCTGAGACAGATGCACCTGCATATCAACCAAAAAGGAATGTTAGCTGTACAGAATTCCCTGACAGCCTTCAAAGACCGCATTCTTCCAGGACAATTATTGGTAAAGATAGACACCACCACATTTATGTGGCACATAAACAAGCAGGGGGGTACCCACTTGTACTCTCTCTGCAGACTAGCCATGGCTCTGTGGAACACAGCCTTGAGCTACCAAGTGTGCCTGCAAGCTCAGTTCCTGCCCGGCAAGCTAAATTCACTGGCAGACGACCTAAGCAGAAATCTCATGGACCCACACAAATGGAAATTGGAACCAAAAATATTCAACCTCTTGAGGAACAAATGGGGGACTCCAGAGACGCTTGCCTCCCCTCAGAACTACCAATTGGACAAATTCTGCACAAGGACCACAGTCGAGCCTTGAAAGTGGATGCCCTGTCCTTTATCTGGGAAAGCCTCTCAGTTTATGCCTTTTCCCCCCTCTGCCTCTCCTCTCGAAGGTTATGCAAAAGATCAAACAGGACAAGCCAGGGAAAATACTGATTGCACCAGACTGGCCACGCCAGCTCTGGTACCCCCTCTTGCGCAGTATGACACTACTGGAGCTATGGCACCTGCCTCAGACCCCTTCCCTGCTGTCCCAGCAGGCGGGCTGGATTCTGCACCCTCAGCTTCAAACCCTTAACCTTGCAGCCTGACTAATTTCTTTGAGCTCTCCAATAGCTTCCCTCAGTAAGCAGGTGCTAGATGTCATTCTGGAGTCAAGGAGGCAGAGTACTAGAAAATCCTATGCTGAAAAGTGGAAAATATACTGTTCCTGGAGCCAGACTCAGGGGATGGGCACAGTGGTGCCCAGCTTACCTCATATTCTTCAGTACCTAACAGAAATGCTCCACAAGGGCATATCCTTCTCATCAATTAAAATTCATGCCTCTGACATTTCAGCACGTTATAATGCTGAGCCCACCCCTGTCTTCTCACCCCCTGCTAAAGCAATTCCTTAGAGGGGCCAAAAGTTTGACCCCCCCCCCCAGGAGAGCCCCTACTCCAGCCTGGGACCTTAATTTTGTATTGGAAAATCACACACTGCCTCCCTTTGAGCCAGTTGCAACTGCAGAGTTGAAATTCCTTTCTTGGAAAGCAGCCTTCCTTCTAGCCATCACTTCAGCAAGAAGAGTGTCTGAATTACAGGCCCTTATGGCAGTGGAACGCTTCATTGTCTTCTATGCAGACCGGGTTTCCCTCGGGACCAGTCCTTCCTTTATGCCCAAGGTGGTGTCTAGTGTGGCCATAAATCAATCCCATTTATTTGCCTACTTTTTCCCCTAATCCACAAAACAAAGGAGAATGAATACTGAAAACTCTGGACGTGCACAGACCACTTAGATTTTATTTCGACAGGACGAAGCCTCTCAGAAAATCTGAACAGCTGCAAGTTGGCTTTGCTGCATGAGCAGAGGGGGAAGGCCATTTCAAAGCAAACCATTTCTAAATGGATAGCCCATTGCATTAATTTCTGCTATAAGCACCATGGAAAACCTACCCCACAGGGGATAAGATCACATTCCACCAGGGCTGCATCTACCTCTACAGCCTTTCTCAGAGGAGTCCCTAACAGGGACATTATAGAAGCTGCTACCTAGAGCTCTGCACATACCTTCACCAAGCTTTACCACATGCCTATTTTTTCTAAATCCAGAGCTGGTTTTGCCACTGCAGTCTTGCAGAGCTTAATAGCTGGCCCTAATGCTCTTTAACTTCCTCCTCCCTTAGCTTTGGGAATCAACCCAAATGTGATGACTGCAACAGTGAAACATGAATAGCATAGTACAGTTGTGTACACTTACCATAAATGTAGATATTCGATTGTATTCACTATTGCAGTCCTGGTTACCCTCCTTCCAGCCCCCTGACTTCTCTTGGCTCTACCATTCCTTCTTGTTTGGTGTATTTAAGCTTTCTGGTGCATTTACTTTTTGATGGAGATGTACCATAACATATAATTGATTCCTATTGTGGGGGCACCTGATATCTGAGGCAAGAAAAACTGATGTAATGGCGTCGGCTGCATGTCTTATACCCCTGACGTCATGGAAGACGAGACAGCATCCGACGCAAGAATCCAAGACTCTGGTATTCAGACCGGCTGAGGTCTACCTGCAGGCAGATGACCCAAATGTGATGACTGCAACAGTGAATACACTCTAACATCTACATTTATGGTAAGTGTATACAACTGTACTTTCCATGGTGCCATAGACTCTGTAGACCAAAAGTATACTCTTCAGTACAGGTCAATTACCCAACCCCCCCCCCCCCCTGCCCAACACAGCCTTCTGGTCTTCCGACCACAGTGCCGAAGATTGAGACTCTAGCTCGGACCCAATATTTACTGTCTATCAATCCATTTCTTGGACAGCAATTAAGCCCATTTCTTGATTGGCCTAAATCTCCATCATGGATGTCAACCCGCTCTACTTGGAGCCTTGTGGAGCTCGACCTAGTGAGACGTGGATCAGCTCCTGGCGACCAGTGGAATCTGAACTGCTTCTAAATTCTCCCTCCCACCCGGAGCTGAGGAATTTTCTCCACATACTCTAATGTATATTCTTCCTACAACCTCCCCCTCAGGTCTTGGAGCCCTCGATGCCGACACCTATCCCGGTGCCAGCTCCTTCAGTTCCACTTGTAGATCTTACCATGGTTCTGGAGCCTACCCTGTGGCCCACGACTCAGAGCCAACTACCATCAAGACTGTGAGTGGTCTATCAGCACCATAACTCCTAGTATGGCACACATTTTTTTATGGTGCCATCTACGGTTCCGGTTACTACAGCTCCGAGTCCTCCTGCGGCTCCTTCCCTGGGGGTAGGTTTGTTGGAGCGGGGTGTGACCCCGGTTCTAAGGTAGTCTCAGTTCCAGGCTCCAAGCCCTCTTCCAGCGGGCCTGCCTTCCAAGTTATGGAGAGGGCAGCTTCACCTCAGCAGGTTCACAGCTGGTTCCGTTGGTGCTGGAATGCCACATATACATGTCCTCTGGTCTGCAGCTGACACAGTCCACTACACTGTGACATCTGGCATGGGAGCCTTATGATACCCTGATGATGGGCAGACTAGGAAAGCGGGTGTATGCTTCTTCGACCTTTGCCATGTGGTTGTTGAATTACTTGGCACACTTTACGCATCTACAGATGGACCCAGATCACGTAACTCTCGGGAACCTTAGCTGGAGCTGGGTCTGAGGTACGTGCTTCACAGCTTGCTACCTTGGAATCCATATCTAATTTGTCCATGCAGTTGATTTCTCGTACTACTGAAGGGGTGGCCAAAGCAAGCGGGTACAGTGTTATGAGACATCATGCCTGGATATGCTTGTGTGACTTTGCGGACCCTAAGTCTTCTTTGTCAATGCTCCCGTTGACGCTTCCTGTCTTTTCAGGCCAAAGTTTAAAGACATAGCCAGGTGTGTAAAGGATGGCAAAACCCTCTCTGCTGTGGACATACGTTTTTTCATTCCCCAACGATCCTACTCTAGGAATCGGAGAAATGGAAAGTTGTGGTGGGACAGAGGGGGAACTCATCAGGAAGACGCTCTCCCAGAGTCGGAGAGAGTCTGCGTAGCTAGGATCTAAAGCTTCTTTTATTGGACAGCCCTACCAGTGCTCCTGAAGAGCACCCCAATTGCTTTCCTCTGAAAGAAGTCGGGGGACGATATTCTCTGCACCACCTAGCCTGGCATTTCGTAACGACAGATTTTTGGGTGCAAATGATAATTACCAGAGGTTATCACATCCCTCTCCATCTTTACCCAAGGTTACAAAGGCGAATCCCCGACATTCCACTCAGTCAGCGGGATGCAGCAGCACAGGAAGTTCAAAAGCTGCTTCTAAAAAGTCATGCAAACAGGTCCCGCCAGACCAGATAAAATCCATATTTTATTTAAGTTTTTTTAGTGCCAGAAAAGACAGAGGGGACTGGAAGCCAATTTTGGACCTCAGCATCCTAAACAAGCTCGTCAGACAAAATTCCAGATGGTCACTGTTTAGTCTATCCTCCCATTTCTGGAGAAAGACTACTGGATGTGCTTGATAAATCTCCAGTATGTGTATTATATAAAAATGGACGAATGCTCCAGGAGATTTCTCCACTTCCAGCTGGGAGCCAATCACTACTAATTTCGAGTGCTGCCCTTTGGTCTCTCCACAGCCCCTAGAGTGTTCACCAGATGTATTGCAGTGGTAACAGCTCACTTGAGACTGCAAGGATTCCAGGTGTTTCCATATCTAGACGATTGGCTCCTTACCGCCCCTACCACACATCTACTGCTTCTTGCCTTGCACTACACTCTATAACTGGCAAGATCCTTGGGATCTCAATTAATGAAGAAAAGTCAAAACTGGTTCCTACTCAAAATCCAAAGTTCATAGGAGGGACGTTCGACACATGGTCTTGCCTGGTCACCCTTCCGCTTCAAAGGCTCCAGAGACTAAGATGTCAACTCCAGGTGATAGTCTCTCAGGACAAAGTCCCAGCTCATGCAGTCCTTCAACTACTAGGATCAATGGCAGCAACGATTACTGTAGTTCCTCTAGCAACACTACAGATGACACTACTACAATGGCTCCTGACATTGCTGTGGTCCATTTTAACACCCCCTGTGTCTTTCTCGATCCGTATAACAGACCACTGCAAACAAGGCTTGACTTGGTGGATGAAGCCATAAAAGTTATGGAGTCGCCCTTTCTCACCCTCTCAGCCCAAGGCCATAGTGACCACGGACGCATCCCTGGTGGGGTGGGGGTGTGGATATTTTCGGGGAAAGCCCGTCCAAGGCACTTGTTCCCCCTTGGAGGCCAATTTACATATCAGTGTCCTAGAAGTCAAGGGTTTCCTTCCCTCAGCGACAGTTGCTATCCAGTCAAACAACATGTCGGTCGTCTGGTATATCAGCAAATGGAGGGGGAACCAAATTCTACCCGTTGTGTTGAGAAGCCATGGGAGTTTGGCAGTGGGCGATATCTTCCAACTGCTTTCTGATAGCAACGCACATTCCCAGGGATTGCAATGTGATTGTGGACGATGCATTCTCCTGCCTCACGAATGGTCCCTCAATGCTGTCATAGCGGCGGAGATTTTCAGTTGCTGGGGTCAGCCTTACTGTGATTTTTAGAGTCTCCCACCAACCACAAATGCAGTAGCTATTTAAATCTAATCCCCCCTCAGGGGGATTCCCTGAGGGATGCTCTAGTACATGATGGACCCATGGGACTACTTTATGCCTTTCCTCTACCTTATTTTCTAAAGAAAGATCTTCAGTTGTTAAGCAGAGTAATCCCCATTGCACCCTATTCGACCTGACAGGTCTGGTTCCCCTTCCTTTGGCCTCACCTGGTTCACCAACTGTGGACTCTGGATCCAACTCTTGAATTACTGCCTCATCCACAAGGGTTGATCCAGCCAAACCTATAGATCTTCAAGTTGACAGCTTGGTTCTTCCTTTCAGTAATTGCCCGGCAAAATAACCTATCTTCCCTTGTATGAAAGGTTCGTCTGGCTTCCCATAAACCAGCCACCAGGAACATTTATCTTGGCAAATGGAACAGATTCATGTTTTTGTCTCAAGAAAAAGGGCTTGACACCTTTTCAGCTTCGATTAGTTCGGTTTGGAGTATTTATTAAATCTATTCCATTCAGGAGCTTCAGCTTCTACTATTCGTGTCCACTTGGCTGCTATCTCAAACTTTCCCAATGGTTTCCAAGATTTCTCTTTAATATCTCACCATCTCTGTAAAACCTTCTTGAGGGGAGTCACACATCAAATCACCCTTCAAAGAGCCGATTGAATCTTGGAATTTGATGCTGGTCCTACAATCTTTGACTTGTCCTCCCTTTGAGCCTGCTGCCACTTGAGATATGACATTTGTCTTGGAAAACTTTTTATGGTAGAAATTACCTCACCAAGAAGAATATCAGAATTACAGGCTTTGTGCATAAAACTCCCTTACATAGTTTTCCACAAACATTGAGTTTCACTTCGGACTAACCCGTTCTTTCTACCCAAAGTTATTTCGGAATTGAGTATTAATCAGTCCATTGACCTGCCAGTTTCCTTCCCAAATTTTTCTAATAAAAGAGAGTATTTGTATTTATTGGCTGTACATAGACAATTACACTTCTAATTGGATAGTACTAAATCACTACGAAAATCTGACCAAATATTCTCTTCAGGACCCAAATTGGGAAAACGTCACTAAAGTAATTTGGCACAATGGCTGAGACTGTATTTCTTTTGCTTACCAACAAAACCAAATGCATCTAAGAACTAAAATCAAAGCGCATTTGACCAGATCATATGTTCTTCGGGTTTCACTGTTGCAGTCATTACATTTGGGTAATCCTGCTGGCAGGTTGCCCTCAGTCGGCCAGAATTCCAAAGTCCTGGGTCCTGCGTCATCTGCTGTTGCCCCTTCCCTGATGTCAGGGGTGTAAAAGATGTGTCCGACGCCATTTTCTTTAGTCTTTCTTGCCGCGCGGTGCCCGAAGCAGAAGCAGTTCGCAAGTGCCGGTCGGCCAATTCCTGAGATTTTCATGTTCGAGTTTCAGATCTGAAGTCTTCAATAAAGCTAAGTACCCCACTGGGGAAACTTTTTTCTTGCTCCAGACCGATGTCAGAAAAAGTAAATTGTATTTCTTGTGGAAAGCAAATACCTCGTAAGAATTTTCATTCTTACTGTATTCCTTGCCTAGGCCCTGATCATGTTGTCTCTGGTTGTCTGTTTTGTGCTAGATTTAACCAACGCACTATTAAGCGTCAGTATGATTTTGCTTTAAACTATTTTGGACGCCAGTTTAATTATCCAGAAACGTCGTCAGATAGCCATCCGACTACCGGAGTTCACAATAAACGCAAAGAAAAGGAGAGAGATAAACAACCAAGGCCCAAAACAGAAGAAGCTTCTCCTAAGCCAGTCACCGGTTCCCAGTGAGGTGCTTTCGCAGCCCCTGACGGGCGCTACTTTGGAGTCGAAGGCCGCTACCAACTCCCAAGTGGAGTCGGCCATGCAGCTGGAAACTCGAGGTATTGGAGCCTCGGATACTATTCCTTCAGATGGGTCCGGAGCCGCTGAGCAGGCACCGGCTTCTGAGGGTGTATTCAGACCTAAACATCTTTACATTAAACCGACTTCAGCTTCAAAGGCAAAGACTAAAGCACCTTCAAAAGCAAAGAAACAAACTCGAGCCACGTGGTCAGGCCTCTATGCCCAAAAAACAGATGCTCAAAATGGCCGAAGACTGGATTACCTTGATCAGGGGTTCCCATCCCCCTTTTGATAAGAGGCCTAGGCAAGACACTGACTATGAATCTTCAGATCAGGTTTCCATTTCTTCTGATTCCTCTTCTGATCAGGAATATTCTCTTTCCCCCTATGAGGATTCTGATGCTGAAGAAATCTATACCTTCAGCTTCTCCTCCAGAGGACTATTCTTTTGGGGAAACCTTGCATACCATGAGGGAGCATTTCCACTGGGAGGGCCAAGATTTTTCAGAATCTAAAAAGAGGCTCGGGGATTTCCTTTTACTACCTCAACACAGGCCACTAGCCATTCCACCTGTGTTACATTGTAGTGTGTTACATTGTAGATGTGGTTTTGGAGTCTAGTCTTACCCCTGACTCCTTACCTCCAGCTCCTGTTAAGCCTAACAAATATTACAGGGTTCCTGACTCTCATAAATTCCTTTTTAAAAACCCTGCTGCAGACACAGAAACTATTTTACAGGGTCCCAAAGGAGTTGAGGCTTCCGCTGCAAAAAACCCTACCCCCTCTGACAGAGATTCTAGGGCACTGGACAGATGGGGAAAAAAGGTTTACACATCTGCTACCTTGGCTGTAAGGGCCTTAAACTGTCAGTTTCATATGCTCAAATATCAGCAACATGTCATGGCATTGCTTAAACAGAAAATGTTGTTAAACTCTGAATGTGCAGAGAACAAGGTAATGCAGGATTTATTGCATGCAGCTGAACAAGTTGGAAAGTATACTTTGCAGCATGGTTTTGATTCTTTGGAGACCTCCTGCAGGGCCGCAGTTACGGGTTCTGTAATTAGGAGACATGCTTTGTTAAAGGAACAAAATCTGCCTGATCATGTCAAAGTTAAATTATTAGATGCACCTGTACAGCATGATACTTTGTTTGGTGTTAAGGCAGAAGAGGTGTTAAAGAAAATGGAGGACAAAGCTAAATCTATGCAAACTGTCAAAGATTTTTTACAAGTACAGCCACCTAAGTTTAGTAGACACTGGCCAACAAAGAATTGGTCCTTTCCTGTGTCAGACCTCAAAGGGGCAGATCCAGACGCCCTAGAGGCATATCCCAGGCGCAAGGTTCATACAGGTCAAAGCAATGGGATGCTTCCAACCTCCAAAGTTGGAGAAGACAAATCACAACCATACAGGAAACGGTCCCAATGACTTCCCCCTGCCTGCACCAAGCACTTATCTTTTGGCAGCACCCTTAGGGGGAAAATTAGCACTTTTTTCTCAAAATTGGCACATCATAACCCAGGACAAGTGGGTTCTAAATGTATCACAAGGCTAAAAGTTCCATTTCCATACCCTGCCAAAGGCAAATGGCTGGCCAGATCTGCCAAAAATCAATGGGCAGAGGCACAAAAACAAGTCTCATCCCTCATGGACATGGGGGGGCCATTCAACAAGTACCAGAGCAAGAGCAGAGACAAGGATTTTACTGAAGACTGTTCTTGGTACCCAGAAAGGACAAGGCCTGGAGGCCAATACTGGACCTATCTATTCTGAACACATTCCTGGATGTACCAAAATTCAAGATGTTGACTTTGCAGCAGCTTCTGTCCATGCTGGGCAAGAATGATTGGCTTGTGACTTTAGACCTAAAAGAGGCATACTTGCATGTCCCAATCAGACAAATATGCAGAAGATACCTCAGATTCAAGGCTGGCTCAATGCATTATCAATTCTCTGCACTGCTTTTTGGCTTATCTACTGCGCCCAGGGTCTTTACAAAGTGCCTGGCACCAGTAATTGTATTTTGCAGAGAGAGGAATACAAATATATCCTTACTTGGACAACTGTCTAATTCAAGCAGAGAACAAGGACTTTCTTCTACAGCATCTGGCGTTTGTGAAAAGACTTCTAACATGCCTAGGGTACACATTCAACGAAAATAAATCAAAACTAGTACCCTCAAGAGATACTATTCCTGGGTGCAAGCTTAAATAAAACTGCCCAGATGGCTTATCTCACACCAGACAAACAAAGGCAACTGACTACCTATTTCAAAATATTGGCAACAAAGAATCTGCAAGAAAAATTCTGCAGGCTTTGGGCTTCATGGCATCCTGCATCCTACTAATTCCATATGCAAGACTGCATATGAGGAAACTTCAGTGGTACCTAAAAAGTGTTTGGACTCAACATTGCCACAGCCTGGAAACTACAATTAGTCTCATTCCCTGCCTGCAACAGGAGTTTTGATGGTGAGCAAAGGCTTGTCACCAAAACAAGGGACAGCCATTCACATTACCCCAGCCAGGCAAACACTAAGTGGATGCATCAGATTATGCCTGGGGGGCCCACATGGCAGGAAGATGCATTCAGGGCACATGGACCTCAAACCAAATGCATCTACATATCAATCAAAAAGAGATGCTAGCTGTTCAAAATGTCCTGACAGCCTTCAAGGACCTACTTCATCCGGGACAGCTACTGATGGACAACACCACGGTCATGTGGTATATAAACAAGCTAGGGGGGGCACACATTCTTACCCCCTTTGCAGACTAGCCATGACTTTGTGGGACACAGCATTGACTTACCAAGTACGTCTGCAGGCACAATTCCTGCCAGGAAGGAAAAATACTCTGGCAGACGAACTAAGCAGAAACCTCATGGATCCCCACTAGTGGCAGCTGGATCCACAAGTCTTCAACATAACAAGGAAATGGGGATGCCCGGACATAGATTTATTTGCCTCCTCTCTCAACTACCAACTAAAAAGATTCTGCACAAGGATTTATCACAGACAAGCATGGAAAGTGGACGCCTTATCTTTCAGCTGGAAAAACCTATCAGTATATGCCTTTCCCCCCACTGCCTCTCCTCTTCAAGGTACTCCTAAAGGTCAGACAGGAGAAGCCAAAGATGATACTAATTGCCCCAGACTGGCCCCGCCAGTATTGGTATCCAATACTAAGGAACTTGTCTCAATGCCCAGCCGGGACCTTACCTAAATACCTCATCTACTGTCCCAGCAAAACAATCAGATCCTGCACAGCCAACTCAGGACTTTAAACCTGGCAGCATGGCGGATAATGTAGTCATACAAAACACACCTCTCAGTAAAGCTGTGATGGATGTCATTTTGGAAGCCAGAAGGCCTAGTACTAGAAAATCTTATGCTGGAAAATGGAAGAGATTCTGTGCTTGGAACCAGGCACAAGGAACTGATACGTCTGTGACAAATATTCCTCAGATTTTGCAGTACTTAACTGAGATGCTGAACAAAGGCCTATCTTTTTCATCTATTAAAATTCATGCCTCTGCCATTTTGGCTCATTACAATAGAGCCACCAGTCTTTTCTCATCCCTTATTAAAGCAGTACCTCAGAGGAGCCAAACATTTAAGGCTTCCAAGGAGATCACCAATGCCAGCATGGGACCTCAACTATGTCTTGGAAAAACTCACCCTGCCTCCTTTTGAGCCAGCTGCTACTGCTGATATAAAGTTTTTTTCTTGGAAAACAGCTCTGCTCCTAGCAATAACTTCTGCAAGACGAGTTTCAGAGCTTACAGCACTCATGGTTGTGGAACCTTTTATCATTTTTTATCCAGACAGGGTCTCTCTGAGGACAAACCCAACATTTATGCCTAAGGTGGTGTCCAGTGTGGCTCTTAACCAAACTATTCATCTGCCAATTTTTTATCCAAATCCACAGAACAAGGAGGAGAGAATTCTGCATTCTTTGGACGCACACAGCTTAGATTCTACTTGGACAGAACCAAAGTTTTCAGAAAAACAGAGCAATTACTAGTGGCATATGCTGCAGGATCACAAGGAAAGGCCATCTCAAAGCAAACTATTTCAAAGTGGATAGGCCACTGCATTCGTTTCTGCTACTTACACCATGGCAAGCCAGTGCCCAAGGGCATTAGGCCACATTCAACCAGAGCTGTAGCCACTTCAGCAGCCTTTCTCAGGGGAGTACCAACCAAGGACATTTTAGAGGCTGCTATTTGGAGTTCAGTACACACCTTTACAAAGCACTGTCATCTGCCACTCTACTCTAAATCCAGGGCAGGCTTTGCCACTGCAGTTCTGCAGGGCCTCATAGCCGCTCCTAATGCTGTTTAGCTCCAGCCTCCCAACCATAGCTTTGGGACTCTACCCAAATGTAATGACTGCAACAGTGAAACACAAAGAACATAGTACAGTTGTGTACACTTACTATAAATGTAGATGTTAGAGTGTATTCACTGTTGCAGTCCAGGTTACCCACCCGCCATCTTTGATTTATACAACCTATGTGGTGTATTTGCTTGTAGAGGAAGGTAAAGTTTATATTGGTGCATGTATTTATTTATATATAAATTTTGGCTACCCTTTCAGGGGGACACCTGGCATCTGGGGCAAGAAAAACTAAAGAAAATGGTGTTTGATGCATCTTTTATACCCCTGACGTCAGGGAAGGGGCGACAGCAGCCGATGCAGGACACAGGACTTTGGAATTCTGGCTGACTGAGGGCAACCTGCCAGCAGGATTACCCAAATGTAATGACTGCAACAGTGAATACACTCTAACATTTACATTTATGGTAAGCATACATAACTGTACTTTGCTTTTCATTCCAGAGCATCCATGGATGACATTGGTGCAACAGCCACATGAGCAGCTACTCCATTACAAATTGGACTTGTTCTCCAGGGGAGAGCATCCTTTGGCTCAGTGGTGCTTGGGAATATCCGTCCATAGGGCCTCCCTGGAAATAAAGTAGCTATGAATGGACTCTGTCCCATCCTTCGTGAATGACTGAAGATTAACAACATCAGATGAAGTTATGTTCTTACCATAATGTTCTATCTGTGTTGATCTTCATTCATGACATCCCACCCTCCTGTCCCCTCTGAAAGACTCCTGAAGGTTTGGATTTGGTCCTAACTTCATGATAGGGCATTTGATCAAAGCCTCCACTTTCCTTTCTTATGGGCAAAACTGTATCTGAGGAGATGAGAGGGGCACTATGGGTAATCTTAGCTCGAGAGTATTTTGGCTGGTGCGAGCTTGTTATAACGGCCGAGTTGATTTTGAGGACGAAACTGGGACACATTCTTCATGAATGGAGATCAGCAACACAGATGGAACGTTATGGGAAGAACATAACTTTTTTTCTGCCTTATGTTTACTGATTAACAGACTCACCTACCTGAAATTTGAACCGTTTTGCTGATTATGAAACTTTTTTCTTAGAACACTTTTTTTGGCAGCATCTAGCAGAAATTTGTCTTCAGGCTTTTATTTTTTAGGGGAACCATATTGGTCTTTCTCAAGGGCTTAGTGTCTTAGGGGCTTAATTAATTTTCATTTTTGAATCTCATGTCAAAGTTGTCCATAAACAAGGAAATTAATGGATGTATCGAAAGTAGTTTACTTCATTTGCTCTTCAACCTGTGGGTCTTCGGATCCGACACGGCCACATTTTCCAGCTACGGCTCTGAGCTCCATGCTCCTCCCATTACTCATAATGCCCCCTTTCTCCCTTCAGATCTCATTTGCCACCTGAGAGGAAGCAGCATAGTCCGAGCTCCATAGCATTTAGCAGTGTTTTTTGAACAATAATTGATTTGTGTTTTTTTTTTTTTTTTTTTTTTTTTTTGGCTTTTCTATCTATAACTTCTCTTCTAACCTTTTCTATACTTTCTCTGGGTTCTCTGTAGCAAAATTAGTTTGTAGGCTTTACTGTCTTTCCTCCCTTCTTCTTTTTCCACGTTGTGCGTTTGTGTGTTTTGGGCTGGCTGAGGCATGGCGGACATCACGTAGCCAGGTTTCAAAAGGTGCACAGTGTGTGGCCATGAGCTTTCTCCGGCAGATGGCCACACTCTGCGCGTGGTTTGTTTGGGGGTGGCTCACCTCCAATTTCCCCTGTCCTATTTGCACTGGGTTTAATCCCTGGGCAATTAAGGACAGGCGGGACAAACTGATTAAGGGCCTTTTGTCCTCTTCTGCTGGGACTGAGGTCCCATCTTCCCCTGCTGGGAAAGCAGCGGCTGCTGCTTAGTCTTCTCCTTCCACGGCCTCTGGGACTCAACCTCCTGCCAAAAGGCCTGGGGAAGGGGATAAAGCCAAGGAGGACTGGCCTCGCAAGCATTCCCCTGACCGCTTGTCGGAGGCCGGCCCCCTGCTGAAGGTTAATCCTGTTTCCAGGCCAGTGACTCGTTGGCTCAAGTCCCCCAGGTTCTCACCTGAGCCCGAGGTGCAGGTTAGCTGTTCGCCCCCTAGGCCTCCCCCCCCACCAGCTTTCCAGGCCTACTTTGACGGTGTCCTCCCGCTCTACACGGAGCTTGTCTAAGACAGAGATGGACAAGATGATGCAGAGGTTTATTCACACTCCAATCCAGATGGGCGTCTTACCGAGGCCTTCTCCCACCGGAGCAGGATCCTTCCGGCAAGTGTTTAGACCCATCACTCCTTCTCCAATCCGACCTGTGGTTTCGGAGTCGTTGGATTCGAGGATGATTGGAGTCGAGGGGTCGGTGCCGGCGGTACCCTGTACCTAAACGCTGGCCAGTCCCTTGAGTGTGTCTGATCCGACTGGATCGGATCCAAGTTCTCGGAGCTGTAGCTTCAGGGTCAGATCCGAATGGGTGCTCTCTGCTCCGAGCTTGTCAGCGAGAAGCATTTTTCTCTGCGTCTCTCTTCCCAGAGGCTCGGCCCCGGCTCCCCGGTCAGATCTGGGTGGAGCGGCTTCTGCTCTGTCAACTCAGGAGCTCAGTTTCCCCCTCTGCATTTGACGTGGTGGAGAGTATTCTCTCAGGATTGAGGCCTCGACTATTTTGTCTTTAGAGTCTGTCCGGACCCCCTTGGTCATGTGTGGATGTCCTTCAAGGATGCATCTGCAGTCCTAACATATGGGTTGTCCTGCCTCAGGCAGCCCTTCGGTCGGCCGGATTCCAAAGTCTGGGTCTGGCCTCGGCTGATGTCGCACTTCACCCGACGTCATAGCTGCTGTTTATTGGGTACAAAGGCATCAGCCAACGCCATTTTCCTCAGTCTTTCTTGCCGCACGGTGCCCGAAGCAGAAGCTGTTCGCAAGTGCCGGTCGGTCAGATCCAGAGATTTCTACTACCGAAGACTTCTAAAAAGCCAAGTACCCCGTTGGGTCTCTTTCTTGCCTCAGCCTGTGCTTCCTTCAACCGACGGACACTTAGACGTCGGTCGGAGTTTGCAGAGGAGTTTTTTGGTCCCGCTTTTGCATACAAAATGCCGTCGGAGACTCAGACTACTCATTTAGCTATAAAGCGCAAGGAAAAGGACCGACACTCGCTGTCCGCGGTTTCAGCTGAAACCACGGTTAGGCCAACCGCGAGTGTCTCGGTTTCGGCTGAAACAGAGTCCCCGGTTCTTCCTTCGGCCGAAAGCATGCCTCCGATAGCCGAGGCCTCACAGAGCATGGCTGAATCTGCTACTGAATTTACTGCTACAGAAGCAGGCGCCCAGGATTTGTCAGACACTATTCCTTTAGACATATCTACCCCTGCACGTGGGGCTGCTAGACCCCCTGCTTCTATGTCTATCAAGGCTTTTGCCAGGGCTAAAGCAGCTAAATCTTCTAAGGCCTTACCTGCAACAACTCCTTCACATAGGCCTACCTCTAGTTCCCAAATGCTCAGCCTGGCTGAGGATCTCATTTCTTTGATCAGGGGATCCCAACCTCACCCAGACAGGGCCTCTTAGCCCCCTCCAGACAAGAGGCCTAGGACTGAACCCCCGGAACCTGTCTCTACAGATTATTCCTCGGATGACTCAGACAATTCAGACCCTCACGAAGGCCCATATTCTCCTTATGAGGATTCTGATGCAGAAGACTCCATCCCTTCTGCTTCTCCTCCTGAAGAATTTTCCTTTGGGGAAACCTTGCATGCTTTGAGGGAACACTTCCAGTGGCAGGGCCAGGATTTTTCAGATTCAAGGAAAAGGCTAAGGACCTTTTTACACTTACCACAGCATAGGCCTTTAGCCATTCCGCCAGTACTAACAGTTGTTGAGGATGCATGTAATGATGTCTGTACTGCCCCTGATTCTCTTCCTCCGGCCCCTGCCAAGCCAGACAGATATTACAGGGTCCCGGACACACATTACCATTTGTATAAGGCTCCTGTTGCAGACCCTGAAACCATTTCACAGGGCCCTAAAGGTGTGGCAGCTGCTTCTGCCAAAAACCCTCTTCCCTCTGAAAGGGAATCTAGAGCATTAGAGAGATGGGGTAAAAAGGTTTATACTTCTGCTACTCTTTCGGCCAGGGCCTTGAACTGTCAATTTCACATGATTCAGTACCAGGAATTTTTGTTAGACCAGATAAACAAAAAACTGTCTTCTCCTGAACCTTTAGACCATAAGTCCCTTCAGGATTTGGTACATAACTCTCAGCAGGTCAGTAACCATTCCTTAAAATGTGGCTATGATGCACTGGAGGCTTCCTTTAGATCAGCTATGACTGGAACAGTGATTCAAAGGCATGCCTGGTTAAAAGAACAATCCTTACCAGACCATGTTAAGTCAAAACTCCTAGATGCTCCCATGGAGAAACAAAGTTTGTTTGGCTCCCCTGCACAGGAGGTTCTAAAGAAGGTGGAAGAAAAAGCAAAATCTGTCCAAACAGTCAAGGATTTCTTACAGGTCCAACCTCCGAGGTTTAGCAGAAATTGGCCTTCGAAGAATTGGTCCTTTCCAGACAACTCCAGAGCGCAGAGAGGCAGAAATAGACGCCCCAGAGGCAGAGGTCAATCTAGGGGTGCCTACAGGGGGACATCAGTGGCAACCTATCAACCAGAGAAGTACTGCCACAGATTCAACTACAACCACTTCCACAGGGCAGACGCAATGACTTGGCTCTAGTTCCGCCTACCAGGGAACAACTGGAAGCACCCTTGGGCGGAAAGCTAGCCTTATTCTCCGACAACTGGCATTACATTACAGGAGACAAATGGACTTTACAAACAATAGACAAGGGCTACAGGTTTCACTTCCACACTACCAAAAAAGAGAGGAATGCCAAACCTACCACCAAGCCAAAAAACAGACGCTCTAAGACAAGTCAACAACTTACTAAGGATGAGAGCTATAGCAGAGGTACCACCTATGGAACAAGGCCAAGGATTTTACTCAAGGCTTTTCCTTGTACCAAGAAAAGAAAATCAATGGAGACCTATTCTAGACTTGTCCGCACTGAACACATACCTCATTGTTCCAAAATTCAAAATGCTGACCCTCCAGCAGCTTCTTCCCATGCTGGGCAAGGAGTCTTGGCTGGTTACTCTAGATCTCAAGGAGGCATACCTGCACGTCCCTATACGACCAGATTGCAGAAGACACCTCAGATTTCTTGCAGGATCAGAGCATTATCAATTCTCAGCATTGCCTTTTGGCTTATCTACTGCGCCCAGAGTATTCACGAAATGCCTGGCATCAGTAGTTGCTCATTGCAGGCTACAGGGAATTCAAATTTACCCATACCTGGACGACTGCCTAATCAAGCGGACAACAAGGCAAAATTGACAAAAGATTTGGAAAATGTCATACAACTGTTGCAAGCCTTGGGATACACAGTCAACATGCAAAAGTCAAGACTAGTACCATCCCAAAGGATAACATTCTTGGGTGCAGAACTGGATACATCAACTCAGATGGCTTTTCTCACAGAAGAAAAACAAAAAAAACTACCAGCCTATTTCATGACATTAACAACACAAACTCGGCTTACTGCAAGGAAAGTCCTGCAAGCCCTGGGCTACCTGGCTTCATGCATAATATTAGTTACACATGCCAGGCTGCATATGAGAAAGCTACAATGGTACCTAAGGAATGTATGGTCTCAACACAAGCACAGTCTAGAAGCCCAGATTCCAATAATTCCATGCCTGAAGCAAGAATTCCTGTGGTGGGCTCAGGCCTGTCAGATGAACAGAGGCTTGCCTTTCCACAAACCTCATCCAAACCAGACCATCACCACGGACGCCTCAGACCTAGGATGGGGGGCACACATGGTGGACAAGTGTATTCAAGGCCTATGGACCCAAGACCAGCTAAATCTACACATAAATCTAAAGGAGATGCTGGCAGTGAAACATGCGATCCACGTATTCAGACCACTCCTTCAACAGGGTCATCTGCTGATAAGGACCGACAATACCACAGTCATGTGGTACATCAACAAACAGGGAGGTACACATTCATATCCTCTATGCCGGATGGCAATGGACCTGTGGAATGTGGCCCTGAATCTCAACATTCAACTTCAGGCCAGATTTGTACCAGGAAAAGAAAACTCTCTAGCAGACACCTTAAGCAGAACTACCACGGATGCTCACGAATGGATGCTGCATCCAGATATCTTCAAAACCATAACAAAGAAATGGGGACTACCAGAGAATAGACCTGTTCGCCTCCCCACACAACCACCAATTGAAGAAATTCTGCACAAGAGCATACCACCCACTTGCTTGGAGGGTGGACTCCCTTTCCTTCAGCTGGAAAAACCTGACAGCATATGCTTTTCCACCTCTTCCCTTGATGTGCAAAGTTCTACTGAAGATCAGAGAGGATCAGCCAAGGGTAATCCTGATAGCTCCAGACTGTCCGAGGCAACATTGGTACCCGCTACTGAGAAGCATGTCTCGGACACACGCATGGCCTCTACCTCTATGTCCCTTACTTCTAACAGGACAACTACAAGATCCTACATCCAAACTTGAAAACACTGCAGCTAGCTGCTTGGAATATTGCATAAAACAAAATAACCCAGGTTTATCCCAGAGGGTTAAGGACATTATCCTGGAGGCACGCAGACCTTTCACAAGGAAGACTTATTCAGCCAACTGGAAAAGATACCTCATTTGGAGTGCAGCAAAGGGAGAAAATGTCTCATTGGCAAACATAGCACACATCCTGGAATATTTAGCAGAACTGTTCCACAATGGCCTGTCTTACTCCTCCATTAAGATTCATGCATCAGCAATTTCAGCAGAATACAACATGGATCCTCCTGTCTTCTCTCATCCTCTACTCAGGCAGTTCTTGAGAGGAATCAAAAATGTAAAACCTCCAAGGAAACCACCTTTACCTACATGGGATCTCAACTTTGTGCTGGAAAAGTTAACACTTCCCCCTTTTGAACCAGCAGCAACAGCAGAATTACAGTTCTTGTCTTGGAAAACTGCTTTCCTGCTAGCAATTACTTCAGCAAGAAGGGTATCTGAGTTACAGGCATTAATGGCAGTACAGCCCTTCCTTATCTTCCATCAGGACAGAGTCTCTCTGAGAACTAACCCTACCTTTATGCCAAAAGTGGTCTCCAGAGTATCATTGAACCAAGCGATTCATTTACCTACATTCTTCCCCAACCCACAGAACAGGGGGGAAAGAATGCTACATACCTTGGATGTGCACAGACAATTACGCTACTATCTGGACAGAACTAAGACCAGCAGAAAAACTGACCAGCTTCTGGTAGCATATGCAACAGGGATGCAAGGAAAAGCAATTTCAAAACAGACAATCTCAAAATGGATAGGAAATTGCATTCGTTTTTGCTACTCTTTTCATGGAAAGACAACTGAAAATATCAGACCTCATTCCACAAGAGCTACAGCCACCACTACAGCTTTCCTACGAGGAGTGGCTACCAAAGACATTTTAGAAGCTGCTACTTGGAGCTCCGTGCATACATTTGCCAAGCATTATAATCTACCCTATTAGAATCCTGAAAACACTATAAGCCTGAAAGTCAAAATCCTGAAAACTAATGACTGAAAATGCAAAATCTCGAAAATGCAAAATCCTGAAAGTCAAAATCCTGAAAACACAAATAATGCTAATATGTCACTATAAAGACACTAATATCTACCAACTGACCCTGACCCTAACCCTAACCCTAAGGTCCGTCACTATCGCACACTCACCTGACCAGCCTAACCCTAACTCACTTAAACCGCCCCAACCCCAATATTTGTCACTATTGCATACATGCCTAACCTGCGCCCTAACCCTAACTCACTTATACCGCCCCTAACCCTAACATAAAACCAACCGCACACTTACCTGGACCCAACGCATGACCTAACACCATAGGGCTAACAATAGCAAAGCCACAATGACGTCAGTATGTCCATTTTGTGTTTTCAGGATTTTGACTTTCAGGATTTTGCATTTTCGAGATTTTGCATTTTCAGTCATTAGTTTTCAGGATTTTGACTTTCAGGCTTATAGTGTTTCAGGATTCTAATAGGGAACCATGTATATACTTATATATCTTTATATTGTTTGCTCTCTACTGTTTGGAATTATTTGCATTTATCCAAATTGAGCCCTCCTAGAGGGCACCTGGCATCTGGGGCAAGAAACACTGAGGAAAATGGCGTCGGCTGATGCCTTTATACCCAATAGCAGCACCTATGACGTCGGGTGAAGTGCGACATCAGCCGAGGCCAGACCCAGACTTTGGAATCCGGCCGACCGAAGGGCTGCCTGAGGCAGGACAACCCATATGTTAGGACTGCAGATGCATACCTATCGGACATCTACATTTATGGTAGGTACAAAACTGTACTTTTTGACCATCTTGCTCTCTCAGGGACAGCCCGTAGCCATAGTGCCCCAGGAAGTTCCGAACTTGGAACAACCCGTTTGCGAGACCTCCCCAGATAGTTCCCCTTGAAGAGCTGCCCCCCCCCGCGCAAGCATACGTGTAAAAGGAGGCACTTGGACTCTACTGTATAGTCCCTCACTGAATACACAGACCTGTATGAAGGGGAAGGTTCCTCAAGATCACCCCTCAAGGATGTCTCCTTTGGAGACATTATGGAGAACCTTCGCCAAAGAGGAGGGTGGTCGGCATCAGAACCAACCTCTGCAGAGTCGGTGTTTCTGGAGGCATTCGGCTAGGGCCCATCTACCTCTTGGGTGGCCCCTCCTGCTGATCCTCTTGTGGATTTGATAACATCTAGGGCGTGGAAGGAGCACCTGGACAAGGTCTTAAGCTTCCTCCTCGGACAAGTTACACTGACACAAGGGGTCCCCTGTAGATGCTATACTGGTGGTGGCGGCCACCAAAAAGGAACTCACCCATGGTCCATCCTCCTGACCGAGAGTCGAGCGTTGGATCATTTTGGGAAGCGAGTTTATCCTTCAGTAACCTTCTGTGTGAGGGTGCTGAACTACATAGCGCACGTAATTTGACTCGAGAGATATGGTCAAGGAAGTCATGGAGTCGACCCCTAGGTCCATGTCGGCAGAGGACAGGAAGGCATTCGATGCACGAGTGGACACTCTGAAATGTGTAACCAACACATCTATGCGTTTGCTCTCCCACGCCACAGAGGGAGCCGCACGGGCAGCAAGGTCCGGCTTTGCCATTCAACATCACGCCTGGCTCTGCTTATGTCCGTTCTCTGAGCCCTTGAAGGCGTCTTTTACTAACACCCCTTTCGATGGTTCTTCCCTTTTTGGGAATACAGGCAGAGAGACTTTGGTCCAGAGTGGGAAGGACAGGAAGACAGTCTGCTGTTGGGATCCACTTCTCACCACCTCAAAGGTCCTTTTCCAGGAACCAGTGAGGCCAGAAGATGATGTGGCTCTGCAAGTCTCAAGCGTTTTTCTGGGATGCTCAGGACTCAACTTCCCCCAGAGGCAGAGGGGATATGATAGACGCCGCCGTAGAGGCAGAGGGGATCCTAGGAATTTTGGGTCCTGAGAACCTTTCTCTGATCAACCTGGGCAGCAGCCCTGAGGTATTCCTGTCTGTCCATCTCTGGAGCCAGTTGGGGGTTGCTTGTCACTTCACCCACTAGCATGGGAGTCCATCACTACAGATCAATGAGTGCTACAAGTCATATCCAGAGGATTATTTCGTTCCATTCAAGGATCCTCCCCATCCAAATAAGCCCTCTTGGATGTTCCACCCACGCAGCGGG